>NW_026067893.1:19604299-19607108 GCF_014885135.2 Alexandromys fortis
AGGAAGGTTGGATAGGGGAGCAGGGAAGCACACATCTTAATTAAGGGAGCCATCTTAGGGTTGGCAAGAGATTTGGTGCTCCCAGGTGCCCAGGGCGATGTCCCCAGTTAGTTCCTGGGGCAGCTGAGGACAGAGAACCTGAAATGACCCTATCCCATACTCTGTATTTCTTGTATGTATGTGGTTATGTGGATGTGTGCATAATCAAGTGTCTATATGTAAGAGAATGTCTATACATATACATATACATATGTGGATGTCAGAAGTGAACCTTGTGTGTTAGCTGACAAGTTTGTTTTCAGAGACAGGATATAACACTTGGGAACAAGGGTCACTAATTAGGCTGGATTGAATGTCTAGCAAGCTCCCAGGATCTCTTGGTCTGTTTACACAGTGTTGGTACAACAAGAACACATTACTATGTCTTCAGGTTTCATTGGCATAGGTAAGTCAATGAAATATC
Source organism: Alexandromys fortis (assembly GCF_014885135.2). NCBI lineage: Eukaryota > Metazoa > Chordata > Mammalia > Rodentia > Cricetidae > Alexandromys > Alexandromys fortis. The sequence continues at coordinate 19,604,763 of NW_026067893.1, forward strand.
TCTCTACCACTCATCCTTATATGCACTATGCTTCATGATATGTGGACCAGCATGATGTGTTGGGAACTCTATTTTATTTCACTTCTTACCTAAACTGTAAGCAAGTCTAAGTACAGGTGCACAAATCAAACTTATTTATTACTGAAAACACAGAGAAAAATGACCATGGATTCTCTTATTACATTATTTGCAGTAAAGTTCTATTTTAGTTAAAGACCAGATACACATTAGCAAAAGGAATAATAACACAGTTGCAGAGAACAGAATATAGCAATATATTTCTACTGTGATTCAACAAGTTGCAAAATAGTTAACAGGTGTTTCCTGGATCATGACAGAATGAGAATACATGAGAGGAGGGAAGGATATTTTGTTCAAGATGGGGAAGGAGGTCTAGAGGAGAATTACAGAAAACAATACAGCTTGGGCTAGGCAATCTACTCTTATTTAGACAGGAATAAAGCAAAGCTGGAATTGGGGTGGCACAGAGGCAAATCCATTGAGCACTGGGGTTGTATCAATATCCTTAGTATTAACTAGCGATTTCAGCTTAAAGTTCTGTAAAATGGTGGTGAGAAATAGAAACAGCTCCATTCGTGCCAGGCCCTCTCCTGCACAAATTCGTTTTCCTAGAAGAAATAAAAACAAAGATTACTATTCTCATTTGCAAATTTGAGAATCACTGCATTTGTAACTGAGACTATGAATGAAGGGTAAGTTTTAGGTGGATGGATAGATGTTTGGCTGCATGAAAGAAAAATTAATTCGGCAAATAGAAAAATGTGGAACATAATTGTTTCTCAGTTAACCTATACTATTAAGAAATACATTGTTCAAAAATACTTTTTAACTAGTTGTAGTTATTCACATCTGCACTCAGGCCACCTAGGAGACTGAGGAGGAATTTTGTGTTAATTAACACAAATAACTCTCTGATCTCTTCATGAAATTCTATTAATGATAAGTGATTTCTTCTTATGATCCTCCACAACCCATGAATTTTGAGGCAACTAGGGAATCATTTATTAGAATGGTGTTCCATTTTCTGCACTAAGATATCAAGTTGGAAAGATAAATGTACTGATATCCCCAGTAACCCAGAGATCTGGGAGTCTTTCTCATTGGCCTACTTAACTGAAATTTAAGAAGCATTATTCATTTGTGTGTTTGCCAAGTGCACTTGGGGCACTTCATTAGTTTTCGGTATTTTGGAGACTTGTAATTACATAGTTGAGTATGGAGGGGAGTGATACAGCAAAGAAGACCTGAGTGTAAATTATGACGTCTCCATTTTCACGGTGAGTAAAGTGTAAATGGCCTTTGGTTTCTTTGGTATTTCTGTGATGTAGCTCAAGGAAGAATACAAACACCCTATACTCCAGCTTTCTGAATTTTTAACAGTGGATGAACAATTAAAGCCTCACTTTCATAACCTGACAAAGAAGAAATCTTTCTATCATGACACGCATAAACACTGAAAGTCATACTCCTGATCACTGGCCATTAGGGAGCCACTATGTAAGTCTCCACAGATCCTCATGTTCCTGCATCCATGGAAATGAATTTCTATTACCTGTTGAAAATGGCATGAAGTAGTCACTTTTCCTAAAGTTTCCATTCTTATCTAGAAAGTGGCCAGGGTCAAATATCTCTGGGTTGGGGAATTCCTTGCTGTCATTCAGCACTGATGTCAGCGATGTTATTACTGTTGTTCCCTGTAACAACACACAAAAACAAGTAATGTTAAAAGAAATTGCAGAGCTAAGACAAATCAGGAAAATACCCGGTTCACCTTCTGCTCCATAGTTGGGATGCAGTGCAAAGAACAGTAGGGACATTTCAACAGGCAGAACAGTAAGCAGCAAGGAGGAAGTCAGTCACTGTTGGAGCTGATGTGACTTCAATGACGTTCACATGAGTACTTGGACTAAAACTTCTGAGTCTCTTCTCCCTTTTCTTTAGATTGAACTCATGCTTCTCTGAACACTGACTATTCCACTTCATCACATATGTCTACATACCCTTCATGTGAATCAGGTTATAAGTAGAAAAATTCATCGAGTGTTTTGAACAGAATAGGAGACCATTCACTAGGTACAAAAAAGAAGATTTAGACCACAGACACAGAGGAAATTCAAAGAATCATTAGATCTTACTACAAAGGCCTATATGGCACAAAACTGGAAAATGTAAAAGAAATGGACAAGTTTTTAGATAAATACCATATACCAAAGTTAAACCAGGACCAGGTGAACAACCTAAATAGACCTGTTAGTCGCGAAGAACTATAAGTTGTTATCAAAAACCTCCCTACCAAAAAAAGCCCAGGACCTGATGGTTTCAATG
>NW_026067893.1:19610171-19671980 GCF_014885135.2 Alexandromys fortis
CCTTCCTAGACCAGGATGGAGCAGGGAGGACTTTGGACTTTCCACAGGGCAGGGAACCCTGACTGCCCTTCAGACTGGAGAGGGAGGGGGAGAGGAGTGGAGGAGGGGGAAAGGAGAGGGAGGAGGCGGGGAAAGGGAGACGCAGAGGGAAATGGGAGGATGGGAGGAGGCGGAAATTTTTTTTTCAATAAAAAATTATATTAAAAAAAAGAAGATTTAGAAAGACAAATACCACTCCTTTTCTCTCACTTGCAGAATCTATCTTTGTGTTTATATATTATAAGAAAGAAAATGCAGTGCTATGTGCAGAAGTATATGTGTTCAATCTTGTACATAATCTGTCTATGTGAATGTACAAACATAAATATAGAAATGCATAGATATGCATAAATATATATGTGTTGTGTCAGAAATGCAAGACGAGGACTATTTGGGAGAAAAAAGAGGAATGGAGTGGGAAGGAGAAGGAGACAATAACATAAAACAAAGTATGATGAAAGTAAGATGATCTGGTGACAGCTAAATCAATAAAACTTCTGAAGACACAGAAATTGCTGGGAACTGGTGCAGGCAAGTTCTCTTTAACTAGTAGAAAAAATAACCTCATATCATTTCAAACTTTCTAGGAATGTGGTCTACAAATCTTTTTCAAGGCTGCCAACACATATTAGAAAGCAGTTTATCTAAATATGTCTAAACTTTTAAAACTAAAAAGACCATTAATGATATGTGTAAATTATGTGAAAATTAAGTTCTAGTATCTACAAGCATTGAACATAGTATGTTCATAATCATTTGTTTACATGTTAACTGTGACTGCTTTTCTACTGTAATGAGAGCTTCTGAAGGGGCAGCAAAATCTTCTTGGCCTAGAAAGGCTGAAATCTGCCAGAACAATTATGGCAAAGAACATTGGTTCCTTCTTATCCTATTTGTTTTGATGAGATCAGTAGCTCTATTCTCATCTAAGAAATCATTATCCTATTTCTCAGAATGTACAATCAACTCGGTTGTTTCATAAAGTACAAGAATAGAATATTCTACATCCCAAAGAAACCTGTCATGTCATGAACCTGAAGGAGAGTGATGATGGAGTATAAGTTTAGCTGGTACAACACTCACTTCTAGCTAAGCTTTAAGCCCAAGGAAGATATGAGCAAATGTGCCATTTACTATTTTGACCTTTGTTATACTTATTATTTAGTTAGGTCTAAGTATGTAAACTTAACCAAATTCTGTACGTTAACCACAGACCTCAGCAGTCTTACCTTGAGAATGTCCCTTAGCCAAACAGATAAACTAACTCATATACTAAGTCTGTTATCATACAGAAAACCTACTGCCAAATGGAGAATTAAGTTCTATCATCAGCACATGATGTTAGTAACTGGAACCTTAACAGTATCATTTTGAGCCATTCCACCCTCCCTCAAAAAAGAAGAATCCCAGTAGAGACCAATGTCATGCTTTATGAATAAAATTATTCCAATAAAATTCTACATTTTTCAGCTGCAATTTGTGATATCTTCAAAATAGCACTAATTCGCCACAGAAGTAAGTACAACATAATGACATCATGAATCAATTTAAACTCCTTTTTAAGGCAAAAGCTTGGTTTTAATATAAAAATAGAATAGAACAAATTTGAGGAAGAAAAACTATGAAGAGAATTTTCTTAAACTAGAAGTCATAAGCAATGTGTAGTGGAGAATTCCATTATAAATGTGTTTATACCATATACAGTCGGTGATCAAAAGTATAGAATACATAAACCATAAAATGGGCATAAAGAACCATTTTGAAAATAATATACAGACTTTTGTGAATAAAATTCATCTCAAAGTGAAAGTCTATGTACCTGGGTCATACTCAAACATAATTGGCTCCACAGTAAAGTATCTCATAAACCATAAAATAAATCAGATCAAAATTTTTCATCTGATCTACACAACTATCAGTGTATCCTAGGACTTCAAAATTGATAAAGAGATATTAAAGTCATTATCCTTCATCCTAATGAGAAATGAGACAAAAAATGTTCATTGCAAACAGTTTTGTTCATCACCATCCTGCAATTCATCACACTGAAGACAAACTAAGAACACAGGAATATGAAAAGTATATAGAAAAGTATTAGCCCACATAACACCTTCAATTTCACATACATCTACAGAAACATTATTAGAAATAATAAAACTCATATGCTCAGATAAGATTAAGACAAACAGAATGATCACATAAATTGATTCTATTGAGCTAATGGAAAGAAAATCAGAATCGGCACTAGAGAGATAATAACAGAAAGATACTCACCATTTAGGAGACCTCGGAAATGTTTACAGACTACATCAATGAAAAGAAACAGGGCAGAGATAAATATCACAAATAAATGATTGAATGACATAACTTTATTGATGAGTTGAAGAATCCAGCATATCAATTCTTTCCAATTTGGAGATTTTTTTTTCTCATAATGATAAAAAGTCAGAAAAGACTTTTGGAAAATTGACAAAATGTGGACCTTCAAACAGAGATGCCTAAACTTTGCCAAACAGCATTTGGAAGAGAGAGCAAATGTGGGAGTGTCATTACCAGTTCTATCTGTACCTGCAGTAGAGCTGCCCCTCTCACCGTGAAGCAGTATAAGCCATCAGCAGCACCAGATAACTCAGATAACACAGGATAACACTGTGAACCTGTGAACATCAAGAGCACAGAGGTGCAGCAGAGAAGAGACAAGCTTACCTTGGGGATGAGGTAGTTCCTGAATTTAATGTCACAGGTCACTGCATGGGGCAGGTTTGTGGGGAGAAGGTTGATGAATCTCTGGACCTCATGAATCATGGCATCTGTATAGGGCATGTGGCTCCTGTCCTGCATGCAGGGGCTGCGGTGTTTGCCAACCACACGGTGAATCTCTTCTTGGACTTTAGCTATTCGGTCACAGTGACAAAGGGGGAAATGGGAGAAAGGTAACATTTTTGGCACAATGTTAGACCATGCACAGCACAATATAGGTGTTACAAAATAAGTGTAAAAGTGCATTTTTCATTCATGGATAAAAGTATTTATACATATATTTATACAGAAATTCTGTGTTGTGGATTTATATCAGTATCCTCTACAGATATTATGATATATCAGGATATTTTTATTATTTAGTAGCTGTAACAGCAAATAAAGCATAAGTAATTAAAAAGATCAAATAAAACAATATAATTCTTCCAAATAATTTAGTCTATGGTAAAGGACATGAAAAGTCAGATACTAAATCTGTACCTAAATACAATATTCTCTTGCAATCATATCCTATTGTATATATATTTACGAATATGTGTGTGTTGCATGTGTCCAATTTGAAAGATTCTTCATGTTTGTTCCCACACTCGAATATTCACACAGAAACTGTATTAATTACAACACTGGCCAACAGCTTAGGTGTATTGCTAGATAGGTTTTACATCTTAAATTAACCCTTTTCTATTAATCTGTATTTCACCTTGAGGTTGTGGCCTACCAGTAAGGTTCAAGCATCTTTCTCCTTCAGTGGTTTATGGCATTTGCCTGACTCTGCCTTCTTTCTTTCTCTATCTCTACTTGGATTTCCTTCCTGCTGTATTTTGACATGTCATAGGCCAAGTAGCCTATTTGGTAATAAAATATATTCTCAGCATACAGAGGGGAAATACAACATCATACTATTTCTTATATTACCACATAACACAACTATTATGACAATCATACATTGGGAAATGAAATTCCGGCTACATCTCATCATCTACATAAACAAATACAAGCTAAACACACCACACATACACTTTTCTCTTTTCCCCTCACTTCATTAACAATAACATATTGGAACCTCATAAAACTAAAAAGTTTCTTCATGGAAAAAACACCATGATTAAAAGTAAATGGTAGGCTATAGAGTGGGAAAATATTTTTAGCAACCACACATTCAATAAAGGGCTAAGATCCAAAATATATAAAGAATTCAAAAAATGAGATATCAAGAAAACAAGTAACCCGGTTAATAAAGGGGTACAGATCTAAGCAAAGAATTCTCAAAGATGAAATTCAAATTGCTGAGAGGAGCTTAGAAAGATGTTCAAAAGCCTTTGTCATCAGGGAAATGCATATCAAAACTGCTTTGAGGTTTCACCTTACAGCCATCAGAATGCTGAAAATCGATTTTTGAAAAAGTGACACCTCAAGACAGCAAAGACATAAGAATCCAGCTGATCTTGAGAATAATTCTGGTGTAGTCTCAATGAGGAAAGTTTATGTGTGACTCAAGTATTTTCCTGAAGGGTGCCATGTTTCTACTCACTCCTGAAAACACCATGAATCTGTGTCTTGGATGGGTGCTTTCAATCCATTGTGTAAATATATGGAAAATATTTTCGATTATATTGGTAAAATTAGGGGCATTGATTTATTCCTTTTTTCTGGATGAGTGACCCCACTGCTCATATACATGGAGCAAGGCAGAGAAAAGGACCTGAGATCTAGAATTTGGGACTCAAACGCTGCCAGCCTCCGCTTTCATTCCTATGCATTGTTCATTCCCTGCCACTCATCAGTGTATCAGGTAAAGAGCTTCTTACCCTCAGTTTCTTGTAAGAATTTTATTTTCCTGGAGAAGTGTGATATGATGAATGGGACTGGGAAAGGAATCTCAGCAATCCAGCATCCTATATTCATCTTTGTTCTCTTCTTAATCTGCTATTGCTTTGGAACCAGAATCTTTACAGGTCTGTAGATACAGAGTCACAGCTTGTGTGTCTTACTACATGCATGTTCAAATAACATTAATGTTTCAACATCATCTTTCCTGTTCTACATTTTTCTTATCCCTCATAATAGTGTTTCAGAAATTTGGTTATTCCTCTTGGCTGCTTGTTTTCATCTTTTCCTATTTAAAAAATATGGTACATGGTTGTGCTTTTATAATGTATTGGGCACAGAAGGGAGAGTGTGTTTTGTATCTGCTGGACCACTGAATCTGTTTTAAAATACAATGCAAAGGAAAACACTATTGGTACATTGTAAAAGATCATTGCTCAACAAAAGTTTAAGGAAACGGACTTCTGAATTGACAAAATTTCTGAATCTACATTTTTCCACATCGATCAAAATATCATTCTAGAGAATCTAAATATTTTGGAACCTTCTTAGAATGCACATTATCCCAGCCAGATTCAATAAAGTCTAGGCTTTTTACTTAGGCTTCAGTGAGGAGAGTTTTCTTTTCTCCATCCCAAAGTTAGATTCATCAGAATGAGAGAAAGAAACTAAAAGATTTTTGTTGACATAAAAACATAACTTGAGAATAAAAGGACATGTATCCACAGGNCCCAAAGTTAGATTCATCAGAATGAGAGAAAGAAACTAAAAGATTTTTGTTGACATAAAAACATAACTTGAGAATAAAAGGACATGTATCCACAGGACAACATATACTGGTCATGCCTATTTCAGTTCAGAAATCTCAGACACTGACCAGAATTGATTGTTTTTCTTAAAGTTTTTTTCTCTTAGTCATGCTGCTTATAACAATGAATGTGAAGGACTGAGACACTTCTGTAATAAAAACAACACACAGGGCACTAGCAGAGTCTTTCCGCATCTTATAGGGACACGGTGGTCACCCCCCGTGTCCTCACCTGTGACATCCGGGTGCTTCAGCAGGAGCAGTAAAGCATATCTCAGGGTTGTGCTTGTTGTCTCTGTCCCAGCAGCAAACAGGTCAAGTACAGTCGTTGCCAGATTTTCAAGTGTAAATTCTGATTGTTGATTGTGGCTTGCCTAAGAATAATTTGATGGAATAATCTGATAAATTCTTTATCAGCACATCTGATAACAATGACTCCACAGTTTCATGCAAATTTATATATTTATTACAGAAAGTGTAAAATTTAAAGTAAAATTCCATAACATTCATTCCCAATGGTTATTCTAGCTGTATGGAAGTTTATTGAGTTGTATAGATTTTTGGGTCTAGTTAATTTGGCATAATGTCTTATTTATGTGCAAAATTTTTAATAGTAAGACTTCAACAAAAATTTATTTTATTTTGTTGCCAACAAAGATAGTTAAATGTAGAGTAGAGAAGAAATTCACAAATAATTTCAAAGACTGTGACAAAGATTTTCATGAGTTTCAATTTTACCCTAAGTTCCCAACTAGCCTAAATCTTGCAATGATGTGATTATCTGAACTTAAATGTATAAAGTTTTGTACTTTAATGCCTTAAAAACATAAATGAAACATTTTATTCATTATGTATTCTGTCCTCTCAAAATCATTCAAAAAGAAGAAGAATATGAGATAGATCTAATCTTGGGATATACCGATTCATACATAAAATTGAAGAACTGTGTTCTTGCTATGATAAAGAACAGTGGAAGACATTTGACTCTAGCTCTGAGCATTCTCTATTAAACTAAGATGGGTCTGTAATAAGATTCTTTGTCCTTGAGGTAAATAAGCCTATTCTATTTCAATGCATTAATAACTAAATTTTTTTAGATTTAAAAAGTAACATATCCTTGCATGTGTTTCCCACAATTCCTACAAACCACCCCATTGAAGAGTTCTAGACTGATTATCTGAGCTATTTTGAGGAACACAGCGGGAAACAAACACAAATGCACAGGTGTTTTCATACGCTGATATTCTTTGGAGATAAGCTCAGAGGGCAAAGCTCTCTCAGGTTTCATGTAGATGCAGTTTTCCATGTGGATGCTGTTCTGTTGCCTGAGGTTTGTGTCCTGCCCAGTTCCCACAACCATTTATCCCCAAAGAAAATCACACAGAGGTCTACATATGTTATAACCTGATTGGCCCTTTAGCTCAGGCTTCATATTAGCTCGTATAACTAATATTAGCCCATTAATCTTATCTATGTTAGCCACATGGCTTGGCACCTTTTTTGGCAGGGCGGGTCACATCTTCCTTCTTCAGTGTCTGGGCAGGACTGGGGAGGAATGGGCTTTATGCTTCTCAGAATTCCCCTGTTCTCATTGTCCCACCTCTATTTAGTGTCTGGTTGTCCAGCCTATACTTTCTGCCTGGCTACTGGCCAATCAGTGTTTATTTAAAGCATAATTGACAGAATACAGAATTGTCCCACACCAAGACCCACCCACATAAGACCCATATCTGTCACTGTTATGTGTCTAAGAATTGGTGGGATCTATTGCTCTAATATACTAGTGGGAAAAGTGTTTAAATAATAGCTAATGACTTACTACTATATTCATAGAACAGAAATCTGACATTTTTGATCAGAAAAACTTCTCCTTGCAAAAGATGTAAATCAATACAGAGACATCCAACTGTTCAATGTACAGAGAATGAAGCATTGTGTCCTGATCACCCCTAAATCATAATATAATCCTCCCCAGAAAGTTTAAGGATCTTTGTGGAAGAGGGGGGAGAAATATAAGAATCTTCTGTGATCAGTAACTTTAAGGAATCAGTGTTTTCTGGACACAAAAGGACAAATGAACATGAGAACTTACAACGACTGTAACAGCCTGCCCCAAAACTGTGTACGCTCCATCAGATAAAAACACAACACAAAGTAGGGATAGAAATTATGAAACCCCAATTCTGACTGATTAGTTCCTGGCAAGAGGGAGTCAATTTCCTACAAATATATGGCTCCTTGTTGCTTGATTGCATGACAGGCCTGAGGTTAGATGAACAACAGAAATTGGACTTAATGCAGCAAAAGTGAAAAAAAGAAATCACAAAGTTTGGTAACAAGAGTTAAGAGGATGGTGAGGAGGGCAATGAAAGTTGAGGAATATGTTCAAATTACATCTCCTGAAATTCTCAAAGAATTAATAAAAATTTTGAAAAAGTAAAACAAATGTATCAAACATAAAATAATTATATAAACATGTTATTGCAGAACTACAGTATTGAAAGCAATGAAGTATTTTCACACAAATCAATATCAATACCAATAAAGCATTGATAGCAAAGAGTTAACTTATACACCTGCAGCCAATATTTTAAAACTGAGTTCCAAGACTAAAGGAAGTCTAAAGGAAGAGTCTTTATCGGATGATGACAGAACAGCAGAATACCTATATGAAAGAAGGATGCTAGAAGCGAAAAAAACCATGGACCAAGGATGGGCCTCATTTCTTATGATTTGTACTCATAAATTACAGAACATAATTTCAAAACCCAGATAAACCAGACTTCATCCAAAACAAAATGCTAATGCATTCTGGACACAACTGAGAATGTACAAATGATAACCTACAGAATGGAAATATGTTTCCATGTTATTTGTGTGGAAAGGTTTCTATCTAGATACATAATTCCATAGCTCCACACATCAAACAGTCCAATGGGCAAAGATATTAGAATAAAAATTCTCTGAAGACATGAAAAGGCAAAACACCACATTAAAAGATGTCCATTTTCAATGTTTGTGAAGGAGATGCAAATCTAATCAGTCTTGAAGTACTACTTCATACTAACTGAAGTGTTGTAAATATTTGTTGTTAATTATTGTTAAGTTTTAAAGTTACAGCTTCTGTCAGCTATTTGGGAAATAGGGGATCTCATAGATATGAAATACCAAATTAATGTGAATTTTTAAGCAGTTTCTCAAAAAAGAAAACCATAAAGCTATTATCATTAGACTCAGAAATCTCAGTCCTGAAGATAAAGTAAAAGGAAATGATGTAAACATATGTTAATATAGAGAGACCTTAGAGAAGCCTCAGGCAGAAATAACACAAATATCCGTCAATGAGGAATAAGTGCATTGTGCTATTAATGAATGAAGATGAAGTTTGCTACAAAAAGGAGGAAGTACTGAAACAAGATGAACTTAGACAAATGTCCAAGATTTCATGCAAGTACGAGAAAACAGAAGTTAAATGCCACATATACTGAGTCAGTTTAGATGATACATTCATTGCATGGAAGTCTGTACCTACAGAAACCACACTAACAACTGCTAAAGATGGTCTGAAGGGAAAGGAGTGATCAGTAGTGGTGTGGTGTGCTTTATCATAGTAAGGGATTGCTTTCCAACGAAAAGGAGCCAGAAGTTGCAAGTGCTTTGTAACCACATACGGTACCAACGTAATGTAAGTGAAACATGGCTACTACAATCCTGAGATACCACTTCACACTCAGTGGACTAATTCTGTAAGCTATATCTTACAAACTAGCCAGGCAGTGATGGTGCATGCTTTTAATCTCAGCACTTGTGAAGCAGAGACAGACTAATCTCAGTGAGTTTGAGGTCAGCCTGGCCTACAAATCAAGTTCTAGGATAGCCAGGACTGTTACACAGAGAAACCCTATCTCTAAAAGTCAGATAAAAAACAAGAAATAGGAAAAATAGTCTAGCAAAAAACCCGCAACATCGGGTCACTCAGATGCCAGGTTATTAAGTATTACGACACATAAGACCAGTGGAGTAGAATCAATGCCCACAACCAATCCCAATAATCTAGACTCAACTGGATTTTTCAGTTCCAAGAAAATTCCATGGAAAATTATCTTTTCAATAAACTAAACAATGCCAATGCAGTTCATGCCATCAGGATACCTAATAGATACCAATCCTTACCCCCTTTTTGTGAAAATTAACTTGAACTGTACTCGAAACTTCATTCTTCCATACACACTCTCTTCCCACCACATATCTCCCTTATATCACTCAGTCCTTCTGAAACTAACTCCTGTAGCTGTCCTTTTAAAATAACAACATATCCAAATTTATTTTAACTCACTGGACATGCAGGAATTCTAGCCACACAACCACATTATGGTGCCACTATTCACACTGCCACGATAGTTGGCTATTTTCTACTTGATTAGAATTTTTCCCATATTACCTGCCCTTTGTATTGCTGTTCTCAGCTACAATTTTTAAAGAACAGAGACAATGTGTTATAGTTAACAAATTTCCTTTATATTATCAGTATCCATGTGGTGCATCTCAACACATAATAAATACTAAAACTGTTTTTCAAATGATACTGACTTGAACCATCTCTAACAAACATTTCAGTGTTCAACAAACCACAACACGCTCAGACAATAAAATAAATTTATATAAATACTTTACCTGCTTTAGTTTAATCAAGTAATAATCAATGAAGTCCCGAGGGTTCGCAACATTCAATGATTCCTGATGCTCTTTTATTCTTTCCAAAAGGTAACTTCTGATATACTCAGCATTTTTTAATGCTGTGTTATGACTTCCTGGACAATAGTCAATTAGTGAAGGGAAATTATTGCAGACCTACAAAATCAGAGAGAGAAATATTTTGTTGAGATTAATTGTTTTACTTTTAGTCATGTATGTGTTCTGTATATGGTATGTATACATACATACATGTGTGTGCCATGTATGTGTGGGTACATTGGAGGCCAAAAATATCAGATCACCTGAAGCTAGTGGTTTTGGACCATCTAACATGGGTGCTGAAAATTGGACTTAGGTCCTTTGGAAGATCAGCACACACTGACCTATTCCTCCAGTCCTTGCCAAAGAACTTTTTAAATGAGGAAATACATATATCCATAATATATTGCAAGACAAAAATGAATTTATAGATTCAGAAATGAAGGAAAAATAGCGATCAACAAAAGGAAGAGGTGTTTTATTTCATACATATAGCAATTCTCTGTGGTAGTAGGAAGAACTGGCGTGGGAGGGAATTCCTGCCCTATTGATGAAAGATCATGATCAAGTTTCAATATTCATGAATCCTTCTTTAATATAATGATTATTTGTGAAAACTGACTGATGGCTCATACCATTTATTCTCTAAAGTCTGAAGTATGACATGATGCAAATCATTGTTATTTACACTTTTTAGATGATGGCTGTAGTGAAATGAGTTGGGCAACTTGATTTATATCGTAATGTAGCAATGCATATTTAACTCTTATAAACTAGACTATGACATGGAATAAATCATTAGAAGTGGGTGGAACTCCAAGAGAGTTTGAAAGCAAAAGTGTGGCATAGACTTTCCGGGTTTCTCTATGATCACAGGTATTCTTTCTTTACTTGCTTTTTATTTACTTTTGTGTCCCTCACACTATGCATCCCCATCCCATTCACCTTCATAACCCCACGCATCCACCCTCAGTCCTTAAACTCCTCCCCACAAAATAAAATGGAATAAAATTTAAGAGTAAAAAGAAAAGAAAAAAATTTTATCATGGAAGCTGTATTGTGACTGAGTCAGGCAGTACACCCTTTTATCCATTTATCATTGTTTCGCAAGCATTCATTGCGAAGAGTCATTGACTGCCTCGGGGTCTCTGCTTTCTGCTACACTATCAATACAGGGCCCTTACTGGGAATCTTAGATATCCTGTCACTACCCTGCATCATGAAGACCCCGAAGCCTTAGATCTGCAGGACCGGCTCCTCCCCATGTTCCAACAGATCACAGGTGGGGTAGATGTTGAGGGGCATCAACTCATAACCCTAGATCTTGGCCTAAGTATTTGCACTGTCGGCCAATTATTCAACTCTCCCCCTCTACTCACAATGATGAGCTCTCTGACATAGCTCTGGCTAGTTCACTCTGTAGAAGGAGCTGCGGGCTGCGTTCCTGCCCAGCTCCTGCACAGCTAGGTTTATACCCGAAATAACAACACTGAAATTGTATTCTTTTAAACACTGCCTGGCCCATCATCTCTAGCCTTTTACTTGCTAACTCTCACATTTTGACTAACCCATTTCTAATAATCTGTGTAGCACCATGAAGTGGTGGCTTACAAGGAAAGATTCAGCATGTCTAACCTGGCAGCTGGCTCCATAACGGCTGGCTCACTGCCTTCTTTCTCCCAGCATTCTGTTCTGTCTACTCTGCCTAGCTAAGCTGCTGTTATATCAAAAGCCAAGGCAGTTTCTTTATCAACCAATGAAAGTAATACATAGACAAATGACCCTCCTCCATTACCACTCTTTATAATAAGGAGCAGCTTTCCTACCCTCAGAGTTGGCTCTCACATACCTACATCATCAGGGCAAGATCGACTGTATTACCCAAGCTGCCTGCAGGGGCCACTCTTCCAAGAGCTGCAGCTGATAAAGGGCTGGGATAACTCTCCTAATATTATGAGAATAGGATCATCCCTGCAACCTGCCACAAGTTACAAGTGAGGGTAAGCAATCTTTCCTACACCCATACCATAAGAAGATGAAAGGAGGGACCAGATCTCACATACTCACATTATCTAGGTTAGTTCACCTGCAGCCCAGCACCCTAATCAATAGGTTCAGAGTAGTAAAACTCTGCTTTACTACCTATGGAGGTGCAGGATCAGCTTTCTAAGGCATTGAATCTGGTAAGGAGCTCCCTCATACACCACAGGTAGCAGTGGCAAAAGGAGGAGGACATTTTTCCCTAGACCTTACAACCACATGGCAGATTAGTGGGTGTTGCCAGCTATTCCACTCTCACGACCTCAGGGCCAGCTCATCTGTGGTTCACTCGCCTGTGCTGCCCAGGCTAGGAGCAGGGCAATGAGTGCTACAGCTGGTAAGGGGAGGGCCAGCCCATTCATGTGAATCCGGCAGTGAGAGGCTAATGATAAAGGAGACATCTCTCCTCCAACCATACCACCCCAAGACAGATGAGTAGTGATTCTCCCACACTCGGAACTTCAGGAATGACTCGCCTATACCCCTGTAAACAATGTCATCTCTACTGTGTTGATCAAGCAATGTCCTGGCTCTAGTGTCTTGAGTTTTGCAGCTGGTGGAGACAAAGAAAACTCTCCCAATCTTATGACATCCTGGACAGCTCTCCCATCTGCCAGAGTCAGTGGGCAGCATCTCTCCCCGATCCATGATACCACAGGGCAGAAGAGGGGCAGTTAATGTCAGATCCACCAAGCTCAACTTTGTATGCCTGGCTCACCCATGCCCCTGTCAACAGGACCTGATCCACTGTGCTGGCACGAGGGGAAACAGGATCCATTCTCCCTAGTGTTTTGGTGAGTGACAGCATCAACCCTGTACAGCTCTTTCCTCTTTGCCTAAGGTGGTTTCAGGAGCTGTGGACATCAACACAGATCAAGGCTGCAGCAGATCTATGTACCCAGACATGAACTCTGGCAGCAGCCATGCTTCAGCGAACACCCAAGTTTAGCCCTGGTTAGCAACCAAGTAGCCCACCTCAACCCACTCCTCACTATTTACCTCTTCAAATGTGCCTCTCTCCACAATACATGAACTGTTTTTCTGTCTCTCCCATACCACACCATACATTTGCTCACCATAGTAGTGCCTGACTGCCTGGTTCCTTGATTTACTGGGCAGCCTGGATCACAGCCATTCTCGTGGAGAGTTCAGGAGATGCCACTTCAGTCTAGGACAACTCTGAGATGTATGTGGATTGTGGGCCACACAGCATTAAACCACTCATCTTCTCATTTCTACATGTCTATTTGTTAACTAGGATTCCAGCAGACATATCAAACCACTGAAACTACTCAGTGTTTCTTGGCAGATTTCATTGCCATAAATATTCTTTTGCCTTTAAGGAACTAGTCGTTCTAAACTAAAATATTCCTGCCTAGTAATATGATAAAAAAAATGTGTTTAATGGCCAAAAAGATAAGAATTATGCATAGAAGAATGTCCTGTGAACACCTGGCCAAACTTCCAGATGTGAATGCAATACTTTATACAAAGAATTCTCTGAATATCAAGTGGAAAACCAAGAGATACGAAACTTGTAGCCTTGAACCAATCTGAAAACTGCTTTTCAGTTTTGCTATTTGTATAACAAAGGATTTAGACCTGCCTTCCTGATATTCTCTACATAATGCGTTAATCAGAGCTGTGTTGTCTAGCCACCCCACTTCTCAGTACATATTAAATTTGATCTTTGAGAATGAAAGAATGAAAGAACAAAAATATGTTTTCAGGAGGAAAAGATCTTGACTTCACCTGCATCCAGGGGGAGCTTATAATCTTGACATTCTCATTTAATTTTTCCATCAAGTTAAGAAAATTCTGATCTTTATAATCAAAACGATTCTGGAAAACAGTGGAGCAGATGACATTGCAGGGAGCACAGCTCAAGATGAACGTGGGGTCACAGGGTGAACCTGAACAAACAATTGGAAAAAACATACCATTAAAATGGACAAAGAGAATTTTTTTGGTTTTGTTAACAGGTTAAAAAGTCATTAGAAGTTGTAAACCATATCCTATCTACAATTTTCCTACCAGCTATGCATTCATTATATTGGAATCAATGTATCATTTTAATCTTAAATTTGAGGTGGCCTCATCCTCAGTAGTTGAAGAAGAACAGACCATATCTGATACAGCAATTTTTACACTTTAAACTAACTGGTACTTGAAAGAAAACAAAAGGTTTTTAAACTTGAAATTTCTAGTATTTGGAAAAGAATTGTTTCTTACTGGAATACCCAATGACCCTGTAACACTCAGATGAAAATAGAAAAGTGTACACCTGGAAGAACTCAGCCACAATGAGTAAACCAAAGAAGCAAGTATTGATCCAAGGAAAGAGGAAACTCGCTGCAGGTGAGTTCTGGTATTAGAAGAAGAGATGTGGGAAGAAATCTTCCTTGTGTAATTTCAAGAACAGCCCCTTCCATGTGGATTTGTTTGCATTACTAAATAAAGTGAAAACTTTCTTATTACAGTTAAATTCCAAGAGGGAAAACAATATGAGGGCAGTAATAGAAACTTTCCTTTTCTCATTTCATTATTGAAAACAATGCATTTTCTCTAGAGGAAGTAAACGTAGTACTTGAGAAGACACAAAATATAAGAAAGTCAGTGCTAGATAGAGAGCTGTGCATTCAAAGTAATTTCTGCTGTTTTAGAGACCAAAGTTCAGTTCTGAGCAGCCTCCCAGTGGCTCATAACTTTCTGTAACCCCAGTTTCAGGGGAATAGGATACAATTTTCTTACTTCTGTGCCACCAGGTACACAAGTGGTGCACACATGTATATGCAGGCAAACATTTATACACATAAAGTAAAAATAAACAATCTTTTTAGTTAAAACAAAGAGTCCCATGGGAGGATTCAATCAAAAAAATGGGAGTGGGGTGACCAGAAAGGTGAGGGTAGGAAGGTGTGTTCGAAACACATGTTACACTTCTATGAAATACCTATATGAAGCACACAGTATATACAGCATTAGCAACAATAATGTTTATTTTTTAAAAGATGTAAATGATGATTATGTTCAAACTCTACACAGCATATTTGAGAAACAGTGTAGTTTCTAGATTTGTAAACATCTCACAAAATCATCATTATTAAATTGCTATGTTGATCTAATGCTTAAAATTTGAAAAATCATGATGAAATTTCTTTTTTATACTTATTTTTATTTGTGTTCATGAATTCACAAGTGTGTGTGTATGTTTGTGCGTGTGTGTGTGTCTGTGTGTTATATCTGTGGAGTCTAGGAGAGCATGTCAGATCTCATGGAACTGCCTTACACTGGCACTTGGAACCCATTGCTGCTTCTTTGAAGGAGCATTTTCTCTCAAGTGATAAACCGTCTCTTCAGCTCTCAGAAAAGTTTCTTCTGATGTTTTTTCTATAATGAATTGACTTTGAAAAATGATAAACACACTTTACTGGTGTGGAAGAATTGTCTGTATTCTGTCAATCATGTTTTAAATAAACATTGATTGGCCAGGCAGGAAATATAGGCAGTAAAACCATTGGGCAAGAAACTCCTCTCACCTGAACTGTTAAACTGGAAATACAGGACCAGCAGAGAAATACATGCTAAACTTGATAAAGGTGAGATGGTACTTCGGTGTTCCTGATTCATGAAATTCTCTACTAGACATTCTAGAGGATACAAAAATAAAAGTGACTGGCAAACTGCCAATATAGGCACAACTGTCTCTGAAATTTCCTGCTTCATGGAAAAGTCTGCTGGATACTATGGGGCTGTAGGCTGAAGATGGATGCCCCAATGATACAGAAGAAGTTTGGGTGACTGTCCAGACAGCAAAATATCTCTGTTATTTCTAGAGATTTGGAAGTTGTTTACAATGAACTTTTTGTTTACTTAGGTAATATCATATCCTTCTGTATGGATATGATGTCTTTGATGGAGTTGAAGAATTTAGAGTTATAGTTTTTCTAAGTTATGATAAAAGATAAGGTAGATATAAATGTTGTAACTGTAATTCTTACTTGATACCTGTTTTGTTATATATAATTTTACTATGTTAAAACCTTCCTTTTTATTTAAACAGAAAAGGGGAAGTGGTGTGGGAATTCCTTCTGTCTGTGTGTTGCTCTTATTGGTTAAGAATAAAGAATTGCTTTGGGCCTATGGCAAGGGAAAAACAGAACTAGTCAGGAAAACCTAGGCTGTATGCTGGAAGAAAGAAGGACATAGTCAAAGGGATGCCATGGAATCATTACCAGAATCAGACATGCCAAAACTTTGCTGGTAAGCCACTGCCACAAGATGATACACAGATTAAGAGAGATGGAATAAATTAGGATGTAAGAGTTAGTCAATAAGAAGCTAAAGCTAATGGGCTAAGCAGTTATTTAAATATTATGGTTTCTGTGTGATTATTTCAGGTGTAAGCTAGCCAGGTGGCCAGGAAGACTACTTTCCTTCTAGGAAGGTAGCAGAATAAGTGGCCAACCTCCCCCAACAAAGGTACAAAGAGTTTTAGAAGTGTTTCATCATTTTTCTATTTTACAAAATAATTTGAGGAGTATAGGTGATGGCTCCTTCTTAATAAATTTTTTTCTTACAAAAAATCTTATATGTAAAGCTTGAATCATGTCAGGTGCATAATAACTAAAGAGACAACACCAAGTAGGGTAGATAGAAAACTGGGGTGTATCTCAGTAGAGTGGGTGGGTGAAAATGATGAAAACACATTGTATAAAATTCTTAATGTAGCAAACAACTTTTAAAAAAAGACAATACAATTTTAAGATCATGCTATAGTAGAAAAATAATTGATAAAAATTCTATTACACTAGGCTAAGAAATGACACTGTAAATTACATCAGTGTTACCTAGGACTGTAAACATTGGCCTAGAAGAATCCCTGTACTGCTCTGTTAATTTCCTCAAACTTCTGTAATTCAAGAAAATGAAAACAAATATCCTCTGATTGGGCTATGCCACTGTTATAAATCTCAATTATTATGTGGTGAAATGATCCACAAAGACAAAGTACACTTGTGCTAATGGAAATGAACAATTATTCAAATCAAAACAAAATTATCATGAAACCTATATTCATTGTTTCTGATTTAAAAAGATAATTTTAGAATGGGTGTTATCAACATCACATACAAACACACACACACACACACACACACACACACACACACACACCTTGACTATGCAAATGCTTAAATCCGCACTTACCATTGGTTTTCCTCAGTTCCTCCACAAGGCACTGTGCTTCCTCTTGAACACGGTCCTCAAGGTTTCTTTTGCCCATGCCCAAATTACGCAGAGTTGTGAGAGTGAAGCGCCTTATCTCTTTCCATCTGTTTCCATTGCTAAAAACAATGCCTAAAGAAATGGAAAGACAGGGTCTCTCCCTACTGCTTGCACTGGAATTCAGAAATATATTCTCTTTAGAGGGATACCGTGCTCAGCCTACATACAGTGGAGAGGGCCTTGGTCCTGCCTCAAAGCAATGTGCTAGACTTTGTTGACTCCCCATGGGAAGCCTTACATTCTCTGAGGAGTGGATGGGAGTGTGCTGGAGAGGAAGTTGGAAGGAGTAGGAAGAAGGAAGGAAGTGGGAACTGTGATTGGTATGTACAATGAAAAAAGATAGTTTTTAAAAAAAATAAAATTTCAGAAATAAAGAAATGGTAAAGCACTAGAAAAATATTCTAGGGACAAACGAGAGATCTGATGGGTGGAAACCACAGAGAGGTCCAACCTGTGCCTAAGGAAGAGGTCCCACCCCTCCTTTCAGTCTTCACTTTCAACAGAAACACTGCACCCCTCATATGAACATGCATAGTTGCTTACCAAGGCCCTTATTAATTTTTTCAAATATTGGGAAGCTTCCTCTGCCAGCAAACTCCTCCCCATGATCAATCAGAGCCTCCTTCACTGCTTCATACCCATGTAACACCACAGTGGGCTGCATGCCCAAGTACAGAGTGAACACAGGGCCATAGACTTTTGAGAACTGAAAATAGGAAAGAAAAATGTAAATACTAGCAAAAAAGGGTCATTTTAATTTTCATGGTGTCAACTTCATTCCCTCTGATATTATCCCTCATTGTATTTTAATAATATTTAGTTAGGCGAATCTCAGTTTCAAATGGTTCTGAAGCCTATTCATATAACATTATGGTGAGTGAATATCAGTTATTGATCACCTACAGAGAAACATATAACAGCTTCTTACACAATAATTACCATGAATTTCCATGCCAAAACATTCAGCAGGACGCTGAACTCTAGAATTCCATATAGTACACACACACATGTCTGCTGACTGCCCCCTCTGTTTCAGCGCCTGCCCACCCAAACCACCATCAAGCCTCCCATCTTTCCCACCATGTCCCAGTTCCCCAACTCAGGCAGAAACACCCTGTTTGAACAGAGGCCACTCCACTATGACGTACAGAAGTCCAGCCTACAGGTGTGGAGACTCTTTCCTCAACCACAGGCCACTGCAGTCAGAAGACCAGAGAAGAAACAAAAACCAAGAAACAAAACATACATACTACTAAACTCAACTACTATATTTATAGATTTAATGCTATACATCAGATATCTGATGCCATATTTACAGGTTTAGAAAAAGAGCAAAGGACATCATATGGTACTTAAGAAGACCAAGAATAGTCAAGGCCCTCCTAAGGAGTAAAAATGCTGTTTGAGATATAACGATAACTGACACCAAATTATATTATAGAGTTATGTGATAGAAACTGTCTGGTACTCACAAAAACGAGGCAAATAGACCAATGGAATAGACAAAATGATGCAGCAATGTAAGGCCCACTTTTGAAAGGTAAATTTGTAAGTCACCATGAATGATTCTATTGAGGAACAAGATTAGATATACTTGGCCAGCTATAAAAGTCATAAGGTGCACAATGCTTTGCAAGAATTTTGACTTTGTGATTATTTATAGCAATATTGCCTCAAATACTAGATTTTCATCTAAAGCAACTGTCAGCTTATTCTTTATCAAGGTGCTGGAGGAGCACAAAGAATACTTACATTGGTCAAGCATTGGCTGACGTTCTTCACATCTATTTGGAAGAAATTACCAAAAACTGGGAGAGGAGCGGGGCCAGGAGGGAGCTTCGCTCTCTCAGAGCTCTGTCTCCAGAGTGAGAGGAGAAGCAGACAGCAGAGGCTGAGCACCAGGACCACAACTGCATCCATGGAGATCCTTCTGCTTGGCACAGCTGTGCTCAGCCAGCATGGAGCTTTTATAACACTACAGAGTAAATCAACATGTCCTTCTTTGGAACATCACTGACTAGCCAATACGATAACCTTTAACCTCTCTTTCTCTCTCTCTCTCTCTCTCTCTCTCTCTCTCTCTCTCTCATAGACTTTGTCCTTCTGATAGAAATAAAAATAATATGTTTGTTACCCTTGTCCTTCTTTACAGAGTATCCATTTGAATTTCGGGTTAACAGTACAGATTACTGTCCTCATAGTGCTAATAAAAATCTTAAAAACATTTATAATGAGCGACTATTTTCGAAAAACATACATGAATTTTGAAATGGAAGAAAACACTTCAACATTTACATTCTCAGGTTAGTGACCAGATAGGAATTTAACATTATGGATAGTTTGCATATTCTATGAAATATATTTATTTGTCAACATAGTTTTTCTGTGTAGCTTAGGTTGCCCTCAAAATGACATTTCTTTTGCTATATTTTTTCAATGGCTAGAAATATATTTGTGCACCATCATGGTCATGTGTCTTTAAAATATTTCTTTCCTATATTAAACATTTGGACATATTTCATTAAGCAATATAAGTCTATAGCTCCTCATTTTACTCTTTGGTCATTTATAAAACTAAGATAACAAAACGTAGCTATTAAACACACATCCTGAATCAGAAGATATATATTAAGCTTTTTAGCTGGGGAAAGTTGTTTGTTTTTCAGTGTTGTGTAGTCCAACCATGAAAGATCTTTTTTTCCCCTAAAGGTAATGGGAAATAAAGAACTGCCAGTGTCTCACAGCTCAGAGTTGGAAGAATTTAGAAATCAAACTGACTATCTAGTGGATTTACTTACTCCCCTGGCTTTACAATAGTTTCCTTAGGAAAGGTATGAGAAGTCTCTTCATACTACCAATGCAGATGTAAAACTATGTGAGCAGAATAGACTCTAGACAGTAACAATATTTGATATGACCTAAAACTCCCCATTAAGTGGGTGCCAAGTATTCAAGTATTCAACTGTGAGCCCAAAGGGAGCATTTCTAACTTAACCCACACTTCTTGTATTTTCGTCCCCTTCCCTATTCAAAAGCATGTAGTTTAATTATAGTCATCATAATTTCTTGACTGTGGACTACAACACTATACTGATCATAATCACTAGCATTCCCAGTAAACGTGAATCTAGTTAATTATTATGTCATCATTGTTTCTACACAGAAGTCAGAAGAGTCTGATCAGGTTTTGTAATCTTGCTCAAAGATTACAAAAATGGCTTCAAAGGGAGCTAATATAAACTTCAATAACCCAAATTCATGGTTATGCTCATTATTTTCAATGAAATAAGCAGCAATTATTTACCCAAATCATATTGCTCTAAAATCCCAAAGAATAGATTTGGATAAAACAGTCTTAGCAGAGCTCCTTTCATTCCCAGAGTGACACTTGTTCTGGCACATTTGTAAGTCAGCAGGATGCTTTGGAGAAACTTTTACTTTTATAAAAATATATGAATTCTTAAAGAGAGATTGGCCTCTGTTTTCAACAGATCTACATTTTTATTTGCTTTTTAAGAAAAGAGTTGTTGGTGATACATGAAGTATAACCAATTACTGTAACTCAAGCAAAGATGAACTGACTCTGGGGAAAACATTTTATTGACCCTTCATTACATTTTTGTTTGTCAGCTTGTCTGTTTTTTATCAACATCATGTAACATAATTAATAAATACTCATAGACAGATATTGGGGTTCAACCTGAAGGTAAGAAAAGCAAAACAACCAGCCACTGACTCTTACGTCTTCCTCAGTATAAAATGGTGATCCTGCCTTCAGGTTTCTCAGAATCTGTCTGAGAGACGTCTCCTCCCATGTTGTACTTTTTTCTAGGGCTGGGATTAATGGTGTACAAAACTACTGCCAGATTTCTATACCAAAATAATGTGACTACTGGGATCAATGGTATGAGTCACCACTGCTAGATCTATAAGGCTGACCATTAGGGCTGTTTTACTCTCTGTTCCTCAGGCAAGCTTTATTTATCAAAATACAAATGAAATATCACTACAACATCACATAATTTTTAAAATATTTACCCATTTTTATAAAAAATTACTAATGCATATTCATCACACAATTGGATAGATTTTTTATTGTCATTTTTGTTCAAGTATATCATGACTATGACATCAAAAATACCCTTTCTTTACCATGTTGTTTCCTCCTCATTCTGACTTCCAGTCATCTTTGTCTTCTGAAACAGTCTCTCTTTCATGTTTGAAAAAGTAGTTCTCACTCAAAAGAATAAAAAGAAATAGTTTATTTTGAAACAAAGTATGATGGACCACAGCTTAAAAAAAACTGGAATAATGTTTTCTGCCAATATCTTGTTCCAACATGGGAACAATTTCAAAGAAAACCATAAATGGAGACCTTTGTCAAATTTACCAATGGAAGCATTAGGTAAGGTGATTATAAAATATGGAGAAATCTCAGGTACAGGCTTCCAATATCTTCTAAAATTCTTAGTATTTTAGTTGGTAAAAGTCAGGAACTATATATATATATACATTTAAAAAGATTACCTCATAATCACATAAAGATTTGGGAGGAATATTGCTGCAATGGAAGCAGAGATGGCCTCCAGTCATTTAGTTCTACACTTGTACCATTCTAGCCTCTTCACCACATGAAGTTCTTATTTTTTCTTAAAACATAAAAACATTTATTAAACAAACCTGGACTCAATATTATTATTTTATCAATTAGACAGCAGAAAATCTTTGGCTAGGGCAAATGTATGGAGATATAAACAAAAATCACAGTGATTATTTTAATTATGCAACTGGATTAGAAAATAAGAAAAGAAAAACTGGCTTTCTCATTCCACACGATAATTTCAAATGAGCCAGCAGGTGCTCAGCAGCGGGGACAGGGCATCTGCATAGTGTATATGGCTCCTGTGAACACAGGAAGTCTTATAGTGAGCTCCCCCACTCTGAGAAGAACTAAGGTCACCAGAGGGGTTTGAGCCTGACCTCTGAGGACCAGGAGGACCACAAAGTCTCCAGCTCACTTCCCCTAAGCCACATAGGTAATGACGTATATTACATGCCAAGCCGAGCATCTACCTGTCACCCTAAAATGACAGTGTGTAAAGATTTGCAAAGCTGTGAGGTTTGCAAGGCAGTTCTAAACAGTCAGTCAGCCTTCATGTTTACCTCCTCTTTCAAGGAAGTAACATCCACAAGCAAAATCCTCTAGAACATTACGTTTTTGACATGGTGGGATCTGACAACTAAAATAAAGAAAATGGTTGTATTGCCAGTATCTTAAGTATCTACCTTGTTTTAACACATAAAATATTGAATTCAACATTTTAAACATGAAACGAAGAGGTAAGAGTAGAAGGAATTCAGAGATTTGTTCAAATATTTCATAGGTATGTTCTGAAATCAGTGTGTTTTCAAGTTTGTAATTAATATTTTTATCATTTTATGAATCTGTGCTACTCTAGTTGACTGTTCTTGTGACTTATTCAGACAACTTTTCAAAGAGTGAATAATAATGTTCTCCAGTGTTCATATTTGTACAGACACAATATTCAATTAGGTGTTCTTAGACCAAGTTCAAGAACTAAGAAAGCCAACTGAGAATCTATAATGCCCAGCCTAGGTAAAATAGAAAGAAAAGTTATACTGAAGAATTTAGGAATCAAGGCATGTCTCTGTCGCATCTACTTCCCTAGTTTAGCCAGGAGCAGTGGATACATTTGGAAGGGAAAAGTCATTGCCTTGAACTCTAACCAGTTGTGATAACACTTCATTGCCCCATTCCCTTTGTGTATCTGCATATTGACCTTCTGGAACAACATGAACTGTCACCACCACCCTCCCCAACTCCCTGTGACCTGAAGAGAGAGTAAATCTGCACCTGGTGGTTGGAGCTAGCAGAGAATCTTGCACTGGTTTCAGTGTTTGCTGCAATTCAGTGAGATATGACAGGCAGAGACTGATATCCCTGTGCTAAGATCAGAGCTTACAGATGGAGCCTCTAGAGCTGCCTTAGAATCATGTGGGAACCTGTGCAGTCATAGGACAGACATATCTTACATCACTGGCTGTAGTTTGTTGTTTTACTCTTTGGGCTCTTTTGTGGGGGTGCCACCCAGCTCCTAAATAAATCAGATGGAGCGTTATACTTAGGTATAAATGTCCAGCTTTAGCTTGGCATGTTTCCTACCAGCTTTTCTTAACTTATATTATCCTGTTTTCCTTTTGCCTGTTGTATTTCCCTGTTCTCTTCTTTAAATCTTACTTTCACTCTTACGCTAAGGATTGTTCTGTAGCTGGATGGCTGCCCTCTGATGTCCTCTCCATCTCTCACTCCATCCTTTCTCCAAGATTTCTCCTTCTATATAATCTCCTCCTGACAGTTCTGCCTATCCTTTCTCCTGTCTCACTATTGGCCATATATAGGTATAGTTTCCAGAGTGCTTCCACCAGTGAGGGGCAGGACCAGTTCTCCCTAGTGGTACAGCCAATGAGGACTGGGTCTAACTCTGTACAGCTCTATCATCTAACCTCCTGTGGTGTTCAGAGCCACAGACCTCAACAACAGATCACAGCTGCAACAGGGTCATAAACCTAGACATGGGCCAGGCCCAGACACTATGGCTGTGTGGAAACCAATCTCAATAGCATGGTGATACATTGTAAATGTCTGACCAGCTATATACTTGTGTTTGCACAGATACATGTGTACATCAGGGTCACATAACAAAGAGATTGATCTTGGGAAGATGAAATCAGAAAGGTAATGAGAAAATAGTTTCTTATTGAATACATTTCATGATACATATTAAGTGCTCAATTTCATGTGTTCTCAAGAAGAAATGAGGACAATGGCTTTGGCATCCAATTGCTATTCATATTATTTCTGAGATAAGTAGATAGGAGAACAGCATTAAGTTCATATGCTTGGAGTATGAGAGCATAGATTCATTCTTTCACTTAAGTTATGTGCAAAGAATATTTTAAGTCCTTTTCTTCATAGCAACACAAAAATGGGAAGAAGATTTCAGACCCACCTTACTGTTACTCCCTTTCTGTTATTGGTTCTTATTATATCTCTACAGGTAGCAGCCACTCTGGAATTTTCAGTGTTACAAATCTCCATATCCATTAATTCTAGGTACGCTGAGTCAATGAAATTTTCACCTTCTCCCCTTTCTGTCCTCTGTCTCCAACAGTATGTGGATTTGCGTGTTCTTTTAGGAGTCTTTCTTTCATACATTAACTGTTCATGTAAAACAGAGGTCTTAGAACTGGTCCAGCGATCAAGAATGCTTGTTATTAGGAGCGTGCCAAAGGGAAATTACTGAATTGGTATATAGTAATAATCTATATTTTCCAGTGATGTCATGTTAATAACTCAGCTTTAGATAAATGTTAGCACTTGTGATGGCCAGTACAGGTGACAAACATTGTGGGTAGCAGTAGCATCTGTGCAGTGACATGTGAAACACTTCACAATTGACGCTGTGTAATCCTTAGACCTTGAGGGAATGAAAAATGGGGAGGGGTACAAGAAGGCATTCATGAGGGGCAGGAGGTAGAAGATGCCCCAGAGGAAGCTATAGATGATCGGGCAATGAGAACAAGGAACTTTCTTTCTCTTCAGGGAGCAATAGAAGAAAGCTGATCTGAAGGTGGCAAGAAAGAACACAGGCCCTACTATCTGTGATTTCTTAACTGTCCTGATCGAGACTTGTAGGCAGAGGGTTCTTTTGACAGTTTTACCCTTAGCAGGTAAGCAGCCGTTCTGTAGTCTCTCTGTGCATTATCCACACCATCTTTATCTTCTGCTTTTTCTTCATCATCCTCA
Source organism: Alexandromys fortis (assembly GCF_014885135.2). NCBI lineage: Eukaryota > Metazoa > Chordata > Mammalia > Rodentia > Cricetidae > Alexandromys > Alexandromys fortis. Next base: position 19,635,494 of record NW_026067893.1, read on the forward strand.
CCTTCAATCAGTCTCCTGGAAATACGTACCAGCTCCTTAATGTTTTTCTCCTTGGAAAATTTGGCATCAATAGCCCAGAAGGCATCATCTAAAACCATCGTAGCTTCCTTCCTTGAGGGTCTAGTATTCTTTGGTGCTATCAGGAAGAGATTTGGCACAGTGCAACTTTTTACCCCCTCCCATGCCTATCATAAACACAAAATATAGCTGTCTTGATACCCAATTCAGGAATATATTTGTGAGCATCCTCCACAGAGATACCAGACTTACATGGCAGAGTAGACATATGTCAGTTGGAATATAAGATAGCAACCCTGTTCCTAAAGCACTTCACTTTTTTGACCGGGAAAGGTAGACCCCCTTAGCAGTACCTGGCTAATTGCTACAAGGTCAGCCAAGAGACTTACTGGGAAAAGAACAGAATGAGGGATAAACATTTTTAGGCTATTGACGCCATGGATTGTTTCCTCCTTCATCTGTGACAGACAGTTTTGTTACATAATTACTGTAGATTGGCAGCTGTGCTCTTTTAAGATTTGGAATGCATTGCTCTAAGCTCTTCTGGCTTTCATCATTTCTTTTGAGAAACCAACCATTATTTCTTTCATATATGATATGTATTTTTCTCTGATACCTTTCAATGTTCTATATACTTAGTTTTCCAATCATAAGATGCTGTGAGAAGTTTCTTTTCTGATCTTTTCTTTTTGGTGTTGTGCGTGCTTCTTGTATTATTGGGTAAGTTTTCTATTATTTTATTGGAGATCTGATGTATGCCACTGATCTATGAATATTCTCCCTAATCTATTCCTATAACCTAAAAATCCAGTCTCACATTCCCTACATATTCATTTTATGCTTTTTTATTTTTTTCATATTCTTTTCTCATTTTGTCTTAATAGTTTTCTGTATCTTTCTGTCCTGGCATTCTATTTTCTGATTTATTAATGATCTTGTCAGGTTTTCCCTTGAGTTTCCTACTTGGTTATTGTGCTTTCCAGTTCCATATTCATTTCATCTTGATTCCTCTTCAGTATTTCCATTTCATAATTGAATTATATTTTCAACTCCTGTTGATCATTTTTGGCTTTTTCTGGGAACCACTCAGGTATAGATTATATTTTTAACTCCTTCTCTTTAAGTTCATGAGCTTCTTCTTTATGTCTTTTTTTAAATGTGAAATTTTGTTGATATATATTATGCATGTAAACTTACTACCAGAAGAGAGCATCAGATCCCATTATAAATGGTTAAAACTACGATGCAGGCACTGAGAATTGAACGCAGGACTTCTAGACGACCAAGTATTCAGTGCTCTTAACCACTGAATCATCTACTCATTCCATCCTTGATTTTTTAAAATGAATGAGATTTCTTTTAAATCCTTTGTCCTGAGGTTCATCTTAGGTAATTCTCAGAGGATAAAGTTCTATAGGACTGGTGACTTTCGTAGGAGATATACAGCCTTTATCTTTCATATCATTTCTATTTTTGCAACAATAATCTGTGCATATTGACTTCTTTAGTTCTGTCTGAAATCGACAGAGAAGATTGGGATTGAATATGGAAAGTGTGGGGTAGGTTGAGTCTAAAGACTGAATATGGCTTAAATGGAATGAGTGCAGATGGTGGATACATGGGGATTGGCTGATATGAAGGAAACGTGTCCTGGTTCAAGTTTGGTGGTAAGGAGAATATCTAAGACTGTGGCAGGTGTATGGAAAGGATTATCAGGCTGAATTGCTCTAAGGTCTGCAGGGTATGATTGAACATTGAGGTTGAAAGGTGGCTCAAGGAACCTGTAGGCTGAAGCAGCTGAGGTGTGTGTCTTGGTCAGTGCATGGAAGTTTGGATTCAGACATAAGGAGTGGCTAAATCAAGGTACTGGGTTTCATAAATGTACAAACATGCCAAGTCTTCATATGGAAGTTGGGAATCTGAACTCAGATCTTCATTCTTGGGGCGGAAGTGCTTTCACCTGCTAAACTGTCTAGTTCAGTAAAAATAAATCAAAGAATTCATAAAAGTTATGAATATAGTGTTATATGAAAATGTGTAAGTTAACCAGAGACACATAATATGTATGATGAAATTTATGATTTGACATGTATAAATACATAAATATACATGTGATATAAAAGGATTAAAAATTGCAAACAATGTGAAAGCAATGGGGAAAAATAGTAGAGGCACACAAAGTATTCAGTAGGATTCTCTTCAATTAAAGGGAATATGTTATGAGCTGAAGAGTCTCACTAAAAGTAAATGAAGAATTTTACAGTAAATTTTTGTTACAAAAGAGTGAGAAAAGATATTTTAGGATATCAAGGGGAATACTATAATTCAAATGAAGGGCATAGAAACAGTACGTAATCTAATTCCCCAAAAGCAGCACGGCACTTTATAACACATTTAAAAATTCCTAAAGAACACCAAACATATAAGGTATTTATACTCTAGAAGTGTATGCCCAGTTAACATCAAAAGAAACAATAAAAGCAATGTCAAGAAAATGATCTCTCTAAATGCTCAGATGACACACAACTAATCAAAACTCAGAGACAGATATTGTAATTCAACCTGAAGACCAGAGAAGTAAGCAGTCAGTCACTGGCTCTTACCTTGACTTCTGTCCAAAAATGGTGAACCTGCCTACAGGAAACCTCAGAGTGAGACTGATACTGAGAGCTGTCTCCTTCCATTTTATAATCCTCCCTAGTTCTGTGATTCAGGGAGTACACCACCACCACTTGGTTTCTATGGAAATCTAGTATGGCTACTGGGATTAAATGTGGGTGTCAATGTGGTTACTAGATTTAAGGTGTGTGTCATTGCTGCCTGGTCTGTAAGGGTGGCCAGCATAGCTGTTTTATTTTTCCTGAACATCAGACAAGCTTTACTTATTAAAATAGAAATGGAATGCCACTACACTCAGGTTTCTTAAGAAGCAGAAGCATAAGTTGATAGACATAGAAAGGAGAGACAAAATGCATACACACATGAGAGGGGGATGATAGAGAGACATATAGATAATAGATGAATGAGAATTAATTTATTAAAGCAATTGGTACGCACGGTCTTATAACCGATAATTTCCTATGTATTCTGACTGCAACACAAATACTCAGGAAAACAGGTGGCAAGAATGAATGCAGGTTTAAAGGCCTGAGAATAGTGGAGTAAAGTGTTCGGCATATCTTTACCAGGAAAATACATAAACGTAAAAATATTAGTACTTTGACCCACTTTAACAAAAAGCCACTTTTTGTACCACAACAATCTGTATTATAGATCAAATAGCATTGTGAATGTGTGCTTGCGCACTAATGTATGTGCAGACATAAAACTGCAGTAGAACCCAAGGTAGGAATGAGCAATTCCAGACAAAGTGACTTCTCTAAGATTAAGTTAGAGAAGGGATAATCAGTAATGTCAATTCCCATTAGATTACTTGTAATGAAGTGGGAAAGGAATAGGCATCTGGAAGTTATAGAAATGTGACTCCTTCAGGGACCACTATTCTTTTGGGAAGAGAAGGGATGCACATGGAGCTTATGGATAGCAATACATAAACAAAATGCATGCTCAATTCTAACCTAAGAACATCAAGGCAGCCGGGCTGTAGTGGCGCACGCCTTTAATCCCAGCACTAGGGAGGCAGAGGCAGGCGGATCTCTGTGAGTTCGAGGCAGGCCTGGTCTACAAGAGCTAGTTCCGGGACAGGCACCAAAGCTACAGAGAAACCCTGTCTCGAAAAACCAAAAAAAAAAAAAAATCAAGGCAAAAGCATATTTAAAAGTTTGCCTTTTATTGACACTAAAGCAAAGCAAGGCATGACCTGACCCCACAATTGCATTCCTCCCTGTGGATTTATCCTCTAAGTGGAGCTTCTCCTGGACACTGGTTATTTGTTTCAAATACAGATACTTCTAGTGAGTCTAAGTGATGCTCAGTCAAAAAGCCTTGGTACCACCATCCTCTTCACATTCTGTATTTCATGTATGTATGTGGATGTGTGGATGTGTGTGCATAATCAGGTGCCTATATGAAAGAGAATGTATGTGCATGTGTATACACATATGTGGAAGTCTGAAGTGAACCTTGGGTGTTGTTTCTTGAAAGTTGACAAGCTTGTTTTCAGATATAACACTGGGAAACAAAGCTCATTAATTAGGCTGGGTTGGATGTCTGGTAAGCTCCCAGGATCTCTTGTTCTGTTTCACCAGTGTTGGTACAACAAGCACATGCCACCATGCCTTCCCATTATGTCTATGCCAGAGACTGGATTACAGTCTTCAGTGTTGAGTGGCAAGCACTTCAGTCAATAAAATATCTCTCTAGCACTCACTCTTACATTCTCTACGCTTCATGATATGTGGACCAACGTGATGTGTTGGGAACTCTATTTTATTTCACTTCTTACATAAATTGTAAGCAAGTGTAAAAATAGGTGCACAAATCAAACTTATTTATTACTGAAAACATACAGAAGAAAATGACCATGAATTCTCTTATTACATTACTTGACAGTGAAATTCTATTTTAATTAAAGACCAGATAACACAGTTGCAGAGAATAGAAAATAGCAATATATTTCGACTGTGATTCCACAAATTGCCAAACGGTTAACAGGTGTTTCCTGGGAAGTGACAGAATGGGAATATATGAGAGGGGGGAAATCACATCTTGTCTTTGATGAGGAAGAAGGTAAATGAAGGTCTAGCGGAGAATTATAGAAAACAATACAGCTTAGGCTAGGCAATCTGTTCTTCTTTAGACAGGAATGAAGCAGAGCTGGTATTGGGGTGGCAGAGAGGCAAATCCACTGAGCACTGGGGTCGTATCGATATCCTTAGTTTTGACTAGAGACTTCAGCTTAAAGTTCTGTAAAATGGTGGTGAGAAATAGGAACAGCTCCATTCGTGCCAGGCCCTCTCCTGCACAAATCCGTTTTCCTAGGGGGCAAAAGAATTAAAATTTAATATTCTTATTTGTAAAATTTGAGAATCACCACATTTGTAATTAAGACTATGAATGAAGGGTAAGTTATTAGGTGGATGGATAGATGTGTGTCTACCTAAAAGGACAATGAATTCGGCAAATAGAAAAATGTGGAACATATTTATTTCTCAATTAACTATTAAGAAATACATTGTTCAAAATTACTTTTTAACTAGATGTGGTTGTTCACATCTGTATTCGAACTGTCTAAAAGACTGAGGAAGAAGAATTCTGTGTTAATTACCAAAAATAACAAAACCAAGAATGGAAGCTGCATATCAAAAGTAGAATACACACCGCAAATGTGGACACAATATCCATTACTTTCATCCTAAATAAGAAGGAACAGGATTACCATTCATCTGTGTAGAATGTCCTGCAATATCTATAATATCTCCATCATCTCATGATGGTCTTGATGTTTCTGTCATGCTGAACTGAATGAAAACGCTCTCATCTAATCATAAACTTCAACTAACGGTAAGTAATTTCTTCTTATGATTTTCCCCTACCCATGAATTTCGAGAGAACTGGAATATCGATTATTAGAATGTTGTAACAGTTTTGCATTAATATATAAGATTGGAGAGATGAATGTACTGATATTCCCAGTAACCCAGAGATCTGGGAGTCTTTCTCATTGCCCTACTTTAACTGAAATTTAAGAAGCATTATTCATTTGTGTGTTTACCAAGTGCACTTGGGGCACTTCATTAGTTTTCGGTATTTTGGGAGACTTGTAATTACATAGTTGAGTATGGAGGTGAGTGATACAGCAAAGAAGACCTGAATGTAAATTATAATGTCTCCATTTTCACAGTGAGTGAGTAAAGTGTAAATTGCCTTTGCTTTCTTTGGTATTTCTGTGATGTAGCTAAAGGAAGAATACAAACACCCTATACTCTAACTTTCTGAATTTTTAACAGTGGATGAACAATTAAAGCCTCATTTTGATAACCTGACAGAGAAAACAATCTCTTTATCATGACATGCATAAACAATGAAATTCATACTCCTGATCACTGACCATTAGGGAGCCACTATGTAAGTCTCCACAGATCCTCATGTCCCTGGGTCCATGGAAATGAATTTCTATTACCTGTTGAAAATGGCATGAAGTAGTCACTTTTCTTAAAGTTTCCATTCTTATCTAGAAAGTGGCCAGGGTCAAATATCTCTGGGTTGGGGAATTCCTTGCTGTCGTTCAGCACTGATGACAGTGATGCTATTACCGTTGTTCCCTGTAACAATACACAGAAACAAACAAAGTTAAAAGAAATCATAGAGCTAAGACAAATCAGGAAAATATCCAGGTTTACCTTCTGCTCCACAATTGTAATTAAATACAAAGAACTGTAGGGACAGTTCAACAGGCAGGGTAGTTAAGGAGCAGGGAGAAGTGTGAGGTCAGGCAGTGTTGTAGCTGATGTGACTTCAGTGACATTTCACATGAGTACTTGGACTAAAACTTCTGAGTCTCTTCTTCATTTCCTTTCTTATACTCATGTTTCTCTGAACACTGACTGCTCTAGTTCATCACATATATTTACATACCCCTCATGTGAATCAGGTTCCAAGTGGAAAAATTCATTGAGTGTTTTGAACAGAATAGGGGAACATTCATAAAGTAAAATAAGGAAGATGGAAAGACAAAGGCCACTATTTTTTTCTCATTTATAGAATCTATTTATCTTTGTATTTATATTATAAGAAAGAAAATGTAGGGATATGTGCCAGAGAAGATGTGTTCAGTCTTGTATATAATCTATCTGTATTAATGAACAAACATAAACATAGAAATGCACATATGTATATGTGTCAGAAACACAGGATGAGGACTCTTTGGGAGAAAAAAGGAAGAAATGGAAATGGGAGGAGAGGGAGACAATACAATAAAACAAAGTATGATGAAAGTAAGATGATCTGGTGACAGCTAAATCAGTAAAACTTCTGAAGACACAGAAATTGCTGGGAACTGGTGCAGGCAAGTTCTCTTTAACTAGTACACAAACTATTCTCATATCATTTCAAAGTTTCTAGGAATGTGGTCTAAAAATCTTTTTCAAGGCTGCCACATATATAAGAAAGCAATTCATCTAAATATGTTTAAAATTTTAAAACTAAAAATACTATTTCTGATATGTGTAAATCATGTGAAAATTAAGTTCTAGTGTCAATAGGCATTGAACATAGTATATTTATAATCATTTATTACATGTTGCCCGTGACTGCTTCTCTGCTGCAATGAGAGTTTCTGAAGGGGCAGCACAATCTTCTTGACCTAGAAAGGCTGAAATCTGCCAGAACAATTATGGCAAAGAACATTGGTTCCTTCTTATCCTATTTGTTTTGATGAGATCACTGGCTCTAATTTAACCTAAGAAATCATTTATCCTATTTTACAGAATGTAGAATCAGCTATGAAACAGCCAAGTTGTTTCATACAAGAATAGAATATTCTCCTAGACTAGATTCCAAAGAAACCTGTCATGTCATGAACCTGAAGAAGAGGAATGACGAAGTATAAGTTTAGCTGATGCAACACTCGCATCAAACTAGGCTTTAAACCCAAGGAAGATATGAGGAGATAGTTTTTATTATCTTGACCTTTTGTATATTTATTTTGTTGGCTCTAAGTATAAAAACATAACCAAGTTCTATAAATTAACCACAGACCTCAACATTCTTACCTTGAGACTGTCCCTTAGCCAAACAGATAAACTAACTCATATACTAAGTCTGTTATCATACAGAAAACCTATTGCCATCTGGAAAAGTAAGTTCTATCATCTACACATGATGTTAGTATCTACAAACTTAATATCGTATGCCCCACACCTCCACCTCACCAAAAAATAGAAGAATCCCAGGAGAGAGCAATGTTATCCTTTCTGAATGGAATTACTATAAAAAATTCTGCATTTTTCATCTGTAGTTTGTGGTGTCTTCAAAACAGCACTAAGTGGCCACAGAAATGAAATAAGTCATAATGACGTCAGGGAACAATTTAAACTCATTCTAAGGTGAAAGTTTAGTTTTAATATAAAAATTCTAACAAATTTGAGGAAGAAAGACTATGAAGAGAATTTTCTTAAACTAGAAGCTATAAGCAATGTGCAGTGGAGGAATCCATTATAAGTATGTGTTTACACCATATACAGTCGATGATCAAGAGTGAGAAATACATAGAACCATAAAATAGGCATAAAGAGCAATTTCGAAAATAATGTACCAACTTTTGTGAATAATATTCATCTCAAAGTGAAAATCTGTGCTCCTGGACCATGCTCATTCTTAATTGGCTCCACAATAAAATATCTCATTCACCATTAACTAAATCAGATCAATATTTTTCATCTGATCTACACAACTATCAGTGTATCCTAGGACCTCAAAATTAATAGGGGGATATTAAAGTCACTATCCTTCATCCTAATCATAAATGAGATAAGTAATGGCCATTAAAATCAGGTCTCTTCATCACTATCCTACAATTCATCACACTGAAGACAAACTAAGAACACAGGAATATGAAAAGTATATAGAAAAGTATTAGCCCACATAACACCTTCAGTTTCACATACGTTTACAGATATGTTGTTAGAAATAATAAAATTAATATGTTTAGATAAAATTGAGACCAATGATGACATAAATTTATTCTATTAAGCTAATGGAAAGACCAGCAGAGGCAGCACTAGAGAAATAATAACAGAAATATACTCACCATTTAGGAGACCTCGGAAAAGATATTTACAGACTACATCAATGAAAAGAAACAGGGCAGAGAAATAAATATCACAAATAAATGATTGAATGACATAACTTTATTGATGAGTTGAAGAATCCAGCATATCAATTCTTTTCAATTTGGAGATTTTTTTTCTCATAATGATGCAAACTCAGAAAAGACTTTTGGAAAATTGTCAAACTATGGACTTTCATACAGAAATACCTAAACTTTGCCAAACAAGAGAGAGCAAATGTGGGAGTGTCATTACCAGGTACATCTGTACCTGCAGTAGAGCTGCCCCTCTCAACGTGAAGCAGTATAAGCCATCAGCAGCACCAGATAACTCAGATAACACAGGATAACACTGTGAACCTGTGAACATCAAGAGCACAGAGGTGCAGCAGAGAAGAGACAAGCTTACCTTGGGGATGAGGTAGTTCCTGAATTTAATGTCACAGGTCACTGCATGGGGCAGGTTTGTGGGGAGGAGGTTGATGAATCTCTGGACCTCATGAATCATGGCATCTGTATAGGGCATGTGGCTCCTGTCCTGCATGCAGGGGCTGCGGTGTTTGCCAACCACACGGTGAATCTCTTCCTGGACTTTAGCTAGTTGGTCACAGTGACAAAGGGAAAACAGGAGAAAAGTAACATTTTTTGGCACAACGTCAGGCCATAGACAGCACTATGTGGGTGTTCCAAAATAAGGGTAAATGTGCATTTTTCACTCATGGATAAAATTATTTAAACATATATTTATACAGAAATGCTCTATTATGGATTTATATCATTTTCCTCTACAGATATATGATAGATCAGGATATATGTATTATTTAATAGCTGTGACAACAAATAAACTATAGTTAATTAAAATATCAAATAAAACAATATAATTATTTGGGGTCTTTTATGTCTGAATCTGTCCTATTGTGTATCTGAAATCCATTTATGTCCAGGAGTGCTTCTTAGAATGTTAAGCACAATTATTGGGACTAATGCTGCTTAGCCTTTTGGCTCTGCCCAGTCCAACATGTCAGAGAGCCACTCATTGCCTCTGAGAGCCATTCTTTCAACCCCAGATCTAGGATCAGGTTTCAGTAGGTCTGCGATGCCATTAAGCAAGTTGTATCACTCCGTTCACAAACCCCATTTAAATGCTCCATAGCCGGACCTCCTGAAAGGGAGTTTCTGCTGGCAGCAAGACCCAGGAAGCCGCCATTTCAAAACTGCCTGTTTATTTATTTGTTTATTTTTCTTTTACAACCACTGAATCAGGAAGACTCTCTTAAAGAAGCTGTGGTATGCTGCCAGCAAACAAAGCCAATCCAAAAAAAAAAATGCAGGTAAACTTTGATTTTAGTTTCTAGAATTCCTTTGCATGCCTTCTCAGTTTTTATGTGGATTTAACTAGCACCTATTGGAGTTTCAATTTGTTGTAGGAGGCTGCTAATTTGTTCCCTGAAATAACCGCACAGCTGCTCAACCCCAAATAATCACACAGAAACTGTATTATTAAATCACTGCTTGGCCTATTAGCTCTAGCTTCATATTGGTTAGCACTTACAAATTGATTTAACCCCCATTTCTATTTATCTATGTGTTACCACATGGCTGTGGCTTACTAGCAATTTCAGATTACCCTCCAGAAATCTCACACACTGACCAGAATTTGGTTATTTGTCTTACAGTCTGTTTCTCTTAGTCATGTTGTTTATTACAGTCAGTGAATGGCATAGAAAATGAAGGACTGAGACTTCTGTAATAAAAACAACGCACAGGACACCAGCAGAGTCTTTCCGCATCTTATAGGAACAGTGTGGTCACCCCCCCCCCCGTGTCCTCACCTGTGACATCCGGGTGCTTCAGCAGGAGCAGTAAAGCATACCTCAGGGTTGTGCTTGTTGTCTCTGTCCCCGCACCAAACAGGTCAAACACAGTCACTGCCAGATTTTCAAGTGTAAATTCCGATTGTTCATTGTGGCTTTCCTAAGAATAATTTGATGCCATAATCTGATAAAATTTTTTATCAGAACATCTGATTACACTGACTCTACAGTTTCAAGCAAATTTATATATTTATTACTGAAAGTGTAAAATTTAAATAAAACTCCATAACATTCATTCCGAATGGTTATTCTAACTGTATAGAACTTTACTGAGTCATATAGATTTTGGGTCTAGTTAATTTGGCATGATGTTTTATTTATGAGCAAGTTTTTTTAATAATAAGACTTCAACAAAATCTTTATTTTATTTTATTGCCAACAAAGGTGCTTGAATGTAGAGTAGAGAAGAAATTAACAAATAATTTCAAAGTCTGTGGCACAGATTTTCATAAATTTTGATTTCACCCTAAATTCCTGACTAGCCTAACTCTTGCAATGATTTGATTATCTGCACTTAAACATACACGGTTTTGTAATCTCATGTCTTAAAAACATAAAGGAAACATTTTATTCATTATGTATTCTGTCCTCTCAAAACTGTAAGAGGAAGAATGTGACACAGGTCTAATTTGAGGATATCCAGGTAGATACATAAAATTGAAGGCCTGTGTTCTCAATTTGGTAAAGAACAGTGGAAGACATTTGACTCTATCTCTGAGCATTCTCTGTTAAACTAAATGGGTCTGTAATAAAATTCTTTGTCCTTGAATTATATAAAGCTATTCAATCTTTTTTTTTTAATTTTTTTTATTGAAAAAAAAAAAGATTTCCGCCTCCTCCCCGCCTCCCATTTCCCTCCCCNNNCCCCCCACTCCTCTCCCCCTCCCTCTCCAGTCTGAGGGGCAGTCAGAGTTCCCTGCCCTGTGGAAAGTCCAAAGTCCTCCCCGCTCCATCTTGGTCTAGGAAGGTGGACATCCAAACTGGCTAGGCTCCCCCAAAGCCAGAACATGAAGTAGGATCACGGAGACAGTGGGGCTGATCTATTGTGAGCTCACCAAGGCCAGCTGGACTACGACTGAAAAACCATGGGATAAAACCGGACTCTCTGAATATGGCGGACAATGAGGGCTGCTGAGAAGCCAAGGACAATGCCACTGGGTTTTGATCCTACTTCATGTTCTAGCTATTCAATCTTAATGCATTAATTACTAAATTTTCTCTTATTTTGAAAAGTAACATATCCTTGCATGTGTATCCCACAATTCTTATCTATCCATCCATCAATCCGTTGATGACTTCTGGATTGATAATCTCAGCTATTTTGAGAAAAACAGCAGAAAAAAATACAAATGTACAAGTGCCTTTTCTTATGCTGATATTCTTTGGATATAAGCACAGATTAGGTCTAAGACCCACCATGTTACATAAGACCCATATCTGTCACTGTTATGTGTCTAAGAATTGGTGGTTAAATCTATTACTCTAATAGACTAATGGGCATAGTGTTAAAATGATTCCTAATGACTTACTACTATATTCATAGAAAATAAATCTCTTACTTTTGATCAGAGAAACTTCTTTCAGGAGGTGGCAATTAATACAGAGATACCCAATGGTACAACATACACAGAATAAAGCATTGTGTCCTGATCAACTCTAAATCATAATATGTTGTTTGAGGTTTCTGTCCTGCCCCATTTCCGCAGTCATTAAGTCCCAAAGAAATCACACAGAGGATTACTTAATCATAAATTGATTGGCCCATTAGCTCAGACTTCTTATTAACTCTTTTAACTTACATTAGCCCATTATTCTTATCTGTGTTGTCCGTATGGGTCAGTGCCTTTTTCAGTGGCATAGTCCCATCTTGCTTCTTCTGTGTCTAGACAGAACTGCAGAGGGAGTTTCCCTCTTCCCAGAATTCTCCTGTTCTCATTGACCTGCCTCTGCTTCCTGCCTGGTTGTCCCACCTATACTTCCTGCATGACTATGGGCCAATCAGCATTTACTTATCATATAATTGACAGAATATAGACAATTGTCCCGCACCAAGAACATACTCCTCCCCAAAAGTTTTAAGGATCTTTGTGGAAGAGGGGGCAGAAATGTAAATCATCCGTGATCAGTAACATCAAGGAATCGATGTTTGATGAACACAAAAGAACAGGTGAACATGAGAACTCACAATGACTGTGACAGCCTGCCCAAAAACTGTATAGGTTCCATCAGATAAAAACACAACAAAATATCGGGAGAAAATATGAAACCCCGATTCTAGATGATTAGTTCCTACGAAGGGGTAGTGAATTTCCTACAAGAATGTGCCCCCCAGTAGCTTGATTACATGTCAGGCCTGAGGCTACGTGAACAACAGACATTGGACTCAATGCTGAAATGGAGATCAAAGAAATTACAAAGTTTGGTAAGAAGAGTTAAGAGGATTGAGAGGAGGGTAATGAAAGTTGAAGATAACGTTCAAATTACATCTCATGAAATTCTCATAGAATTAATGAAATATTGCAAAAAAATAAAAACAAAACAAGCATATCAAACATAGAATGATTATTTAATAATCTTATTGCAGAGCTACAGTAATGAGTGTAATGAAGTATTGACACACAAATCAATATCAATACCAATAGAGCTTTGATAGCAAGGAGTTAACCTAAACACCTGCAGCCAATATTTTAAAACTGAGTTCCAAGACTGCTCCATCTAAAGGAAGAATCTTTATCAGATGATGACAGAACAGCAGAATACCTACATGAAAAGAAGGATGCTAGAAGTGTAAAGACATATGGACAAGGATAAGCCTCATTCCTTATGATTTGTACTCATAGATTACAGATCAAAACATCAAAACCTAGATAAACAAGACTTCACCCATACCAGAATGCTAATGCATTTAGGACATAACTAAGAATGTGCAAATGACAAGCTACAGGATAGAAATATGTTTCCATGTCATTTATGTGGAAAGGTTTCTACCTACATAAATACATTATTCTATAGCTCCATGCAGGAGGCAGTCCAATGGGCAAAAAATTTAGAATAAAAATTCTCTGAAGACATGAAAAAGCAAAACAGCCCAATAAAAGATGTCCATTCTCACTGTTTGTTAAGGAGATACAAATTGAATCAGTCCTGAGGTACTACTTCATACTAATTGAATTCTTGTTAATAACTAAACTTCAAAATTACAAATTCTGCCAGCTATTTGGAAAATAGGGGATCTCATAGGTATGAAATACTGTATTAATGTGAATTTTTAAGCAGTTTCTCAAAAAAGAAAACTATAAAGATATTATTATTTGACTCAGAAACCCCAGATCTAGAGATATAATCAGAGGAAATGATGTCAACATGTGTTCATACATATAGCTTAGAGAAGCCTCGGGCCGAAATAACACAAATATCCGTCAGTGAGGAATAAGTGCACTGTGCTGTTAATGCATGAAATGAAGTTTGCTGCAAAGAAAGGGGGAAGTAGTGAAACAGGGTAAACTTAGATGAATGTCCAAGATTTCATGCAAGTGCAAGAAAACAGAAGTTAAATGCCACATATACTGAGTCTGTTTAGATGATCCATTCATTGTAGGCAAGTCTGGACATACAGAAATCACACTAACAACTGCTAAAGATGGTGTGAACAGAAAGGAGTGATTAGTAGTGGGTGTAGTGTGTTTTATCATAGTAAGGGATTGCTTTCCAACGAAAAGGAGCTGGACGTTGCAGTGCTTTGTAATCACATAAGGTACCAACGTAATGAAAGTGAAACATGGCTACAGTCCTGAGATACCACTTTACACTCAGTGGACTAATTCTGTGAGCTATATCTTACAAACTAGCCAGGCAGTGGTGATGTGTGCTTATAATCTCAGCACTTGGGAAGCAGAGACAGGCAGAGCTCAATGAGCTTGAGGTTAGCCTGGCCTACAAATCAAGTTCCAGGACAGCCAAGACTGTTACACAGAGAAACCCTGTCTCTAAAAGACAGAGAAAAGGCAAAAACTAGAAAAAAAATAGTCTGCCCCCCCAAAAAAAGAGCAACAACGGGTCACTCAGATGCCAGGTTACTAAGTATTACTATATATAAGACCAGTGGAGTAGAATCAATGCCCACACCAAAGCCAATAATCTAGGGTCAACTGTTTTTTTTTTTTTCTGAGTTCCCAGAAAATTCCATGGAAAATTATCTTTTCAATAAACTACACAATGCCAATGCAGTTCATGTTGTCAAGATACCCAGTAGATACTAATTCTCAACCCCTTTCGGTGAAAATTACCTTGAATTTATACTCAAAGCCTCATTCTTCCACACACCTTCTCTTTCCACCACATACCTCTCATATCACTCAGTCCTTCTGAAACTAACTCCTGCGTCTATCCTTTTAAAATAACAATATATCCAAATTTATTTTAACTCACTGGACATGCAGGAATTCTAGCCACACAACATACGCATTTGTGGTGCCTCTATTCACACTGCCACGATAGTTGGTTATTTTCTACTTGATTAGAATTTTTCCCATATTACCTGCCCTTTGTATTGCTGTTCTCAGCTATAATTTTTAAAGAACAGAAACAATGTGTTATAGTTAACAAATTCCCTTTATATTATCAGTGTCCATATGGTGCATCCCAACACATAATAAATACTAAAACTGTTTTTCAAATGATACTGACTTAAACCATCTCTGACAAACATTTCGGTGTTCAACAAACCACAACACGCTCAGACAATAAAATAAATTTATATTAATACTTTACCTGCTTTAGTTTAATCAGGTAATAATCAATGAAGTCCCGAGGGTTTGCAACATTCAATGATTCCTGATGCTCTTTTATTTTTTCCAAAAGGTAGCTTCTAACATAATCAACATTTTTTGATATTGTGTGATGACTTCCTGGACAATAGTCAATTAGTAATGGGAAATTATTGCAGACCTACAAAATTAGAAAATTTTTTTGTTGAGATGAATTGTTTTACTTTTATTCATGTATGTGATGTGTATATGGTATGTATGCATGCATACATGTGTGTGCCATGTATATGTGGGTACACTGGAGGACAAAAATATCAGATCACCTGAAGCTAGTGGTTTTGGACCATCTAACATGGGTGCTGAAAATTGGACTTAGGTCCTTTAAAAGATCAACACATACTCTCAACCCATCTCTCCAGTACTTGCCAAAGAACTTTTTAAATAAGGAAACACATATATGCACAATATATAGCAAGACCAACATGGATTTATAGATACAGCAATTCTTTGTGTTAATGGAAAGACCTGAGGCAAGAGGAAATTCCTGCCTGAATGATGAAAGATAATGATCAAGTTTCAACATTTATGAATCATTTAATATAAAGATTATTTATGAAAACTGATTGATGGTTTAAACCATTTATTCTCTACAAGTCTGAAGTATGACATGATGTAAATCATTATTGTTTACATTTTTTAGATGATGGTAGTAATGAAATGAGTTAGGCAACTTGATTTATAGCAAAAGAGTAGGACGTGCATATTTAACTCTTATAAAGTAGCCTATGACATGGAATAAATAATTAGAAGTGGGTGGGGCTCCAAGAGACTTTGAGAGCAAAAGTGTGACACAGCCATTAGGGATTTCTCTATGATCACAGACATTCTTTTTTTAACTTGCTTTTTATTTACTTTTGTGTCCCTCACACCATGCATTATGATCCCATTCACCTTCATATCCCCACACGTCTACCCTCAGTCCTTAAACTCCCCTAAAATAAAATAGAATAAAATTTAAGAGTAAAAAGAAAAGAGAAAAGTTTTATCATGGAAGCTGTATTGTGACAAAGTGAGTCAGGCAGTACACCCTTTTATCCATATATCATCGCTTGGCAAGTGTTCACTACAAAGAGTCATTGACTGCCTCGGAGTCTCTGCTTTCAGCTACACTATCAAAATTTGGCCCTTTCTGGGCGTCTTAGATATCCTGCCGCTGCCCTGCACTGTGAAGATCTTGTGGCCTTATTGCTGCAGGACCAGCTTCTCCACAGGCTCCAACAGATCACAGATGGGATAGATATCGAGGTACATCAACTCATAACCCTAGGTCTGAGCCTAGGTAGTTGCACTGTTGACCAGTTCTCCAAATCTCTCCCTGTCCTCACAACCATGATGAACTCCCTGGCATTGCTCTGGATAGTTCAGCCTTTATAACGAGGAGCTGCTTTCATACCCTAAGTGTTGGCTCTCCCACACTTACACCACCACGGCAAGATCTACTGTGTCTCCCAGGCTAGGTGCAGGGGTCACTCTCCCAAGTGCTGTAGCTAATAAAGGGCAGAGATAACTCTCCTAAAATTATGACCTTGGGGTCATCCCTGCAACCTGCCACAGGCTACAAAGGAGGGGAGGCAATACTTCCTCCACACACAATGTCATAAGACAGATGAGGGGAGGGACCAGATCTCACATGCTCCCATTATCTAGGTTGGTTCACCTGCAGCCCTGCACCCCAATCAATAGGGTCAATAGAGTCAGCTCTGTTGCACCGCCTGTGGAGGCGCAGGATCAGCTTTAGAAGGTGTTGAGGTTGGTAAGGAGGCGTGTCCGGTTTCTTGCGTAGCACAGGTGGTAGTGGCAAGGGGAGGAGGACATCTTTCCCTAGCCCTTACCACCACATGGCAGATTAGTGGGTGTGGCCAGCTATTCCGCTCTCACAACACTCACCTGCGCAGCTCTCAACAGGGTCCACTCTACTGTGCTGCCCAGGCTAGAAGCAGGGCCTCCTTTAATGAGTGCTGCAGGTGGTAAGGGGGAGGATCAGCTCACTCATCTGCCTCCAGCAGTGAGGGGATAATGATAAAGGGGACATCTCTCCTCCAACCAAACCACCCCATGACAGATGAGTAGTGGGGCCAGCTCTCTCACACTCAGAACTTCGGGGATGACTCGCCTATACCCCTGTAAACAATGTCGACTCTACTGTGCTGCCCAAACAAGGTACTGGCTCCACTCTCTTGAGTTCTGCAGCTGGTGGGGGCAAGGGCAACTGTCCTGATCTTATCACTTCCTGGACAGCTCTCCCATCTGCCAAAGTCAGTGGGCAGCATCTCTCTCCGATCTATGCTCCCACAGGACAGATGAGGGGCAGTCAAAGTCAGATCCTCCAAACTCAGTTTCTTAGGCCGGGCTCACCCACACCCCTATCAACAGGACCAACTCTCCTGTTTTGCCAGGAGGAGGTGCAGGACCCATTCTCCCTAGGGTTTCAGACAGTGAGTGAAACCATCAACCCTGTACATACCTTTCCTCTTTGCCTTAGGTGGTTTCAGGAACTGTGGACATCAATACAGATCAAGGATGGAGCAGGTCCATGTACCCAGGCATGAACACTGGCAGCAGCCAAGTCCCAGACATCACCATTGCCCTGGTTAGCAACTAAGTCAGCCCACTCCTCACTGTTTCCCCTCTTTAGATGTGCCTCTCTCCACAGTACATGAACTGTTTTCCTGTCTCTCCCATATCACACCATACATTTGCTCACTGTAGTAGTGCCTGACAGCCTGGTGCCTTGATTTACTGGGCAGCCTGGAACACAGCTATTCTCGTGGAGAGTTCGGGAGATGCCAGTTCACTCTAGGATAACTCTGATAAGATGTATGTGGGCCACACAGCGTTAAACCACTTCTCTTCTCATTCCAAACTATTTGTCAAATAGGGCAAATGTGTCCAGCAGACACATCAAACCACTGGAACTACTCAGTGTTTCCTGGCAGATTTCATTGCCATTAATATTCTTTCTCCTTTTATGGAATATTCTTTCTAAACTAAAATATTCCTGCCTAGTAGTATAATGAGCATGTGCTTAATAGTCAAAAAGATAAGATTTATGCATAAAAGAATGTCCTGTGAACAACTGGTCACACTTTCCAAATGTGAATGGAATATTTTATACAAATAGTTCTCTGGATATCAAGTGGAAAATCAAGGGATATGGAACTAGCAGCCTTGAACCAATCTGGAAACTGCCGTTCAGTTTTGCTATTGTATAGCAAAGGATTTAAACCTGCCTTCCTGAGATTCCGTCCATAATGTGTTATTCAAAACTGGGTTGTCAGGCAACATCACTTCATGATCCATATTGTATTTGATCTTTG
Source organism: Alexandromys fortis (assembly GCF_014885135.2). Taxonomy (NCBI): domain Eukaryota; kingdom Metazoa; phylum Chordata; class Mammalia; order Rodentia; family Cricetidae; genus Alexandromys; species Alexandromys fortis. The sequence continues at coordinate 19,654,257 of NW_026067893.1, forward strand.
AGTATAAAGGACTATAAATATCTTTTCAGGAGGGAAAGATCTTTACTTCACCTGCAACCAAGGGGAGCTCAGAATCCTAATATTCTCATTTACTTTTTCCATCAAGTTAAGAAAATCCTGATCTTTATAATCAAAACGATTCTGGAAAACAGTGGAGCAGATGACATTGCAGGGAGCACAGCTCAAGATGAATGTGGGGTCACAAGGTGAACCTGAAGAAACAATTGGAAAAATACTATTAAAATAGACAAAGAGATTGTTTTGGTTTTGTGAACAGGTAAAGTTGTAAACCATATCCTATCTACAATTTTTTTAACAGCTAAGCATTCATTATATATAGAATCAATGTATCACTGTAATCTTAAATTTGAGGTCGCCTAATCCTCAGTAGCTAAAGAAGAACAGACCATATCTGATATAACAATGTTTACACTTTAAACTATCTGGTACTTGCAAGAAAACAAAAGATGTTATAAACCTAAAATTTCTAGTGTTCAGAACTGCTTCTTACTAGAATGTCTAGTTTCCATAATCACTCAGATGAAAGTAGAAGAGTGTTCACCTGGAAGATCTTCAGCCACAATGAGTAAACCAAAGAAGCAAGTATTGATCCTAGGAAGGAGGAATACCAGAACTGCAGGTGAGTATGGTATTAGAAGGAAAAGCATGGGGAGACCTCTTCCTTGTTACTTGAGAATAATATGTAATCTTAAGAATGGCAACTTCCATGTGGATTTGTTTACATTATTAAACAAAATGAGAACTTTCGTATTACAGTTAAGTTCCAAGAGGGGAGACAAGAGAGCAGTGATAGTGACTTCCCTTTTCTCATTTCATCATTTAAAACAATGCATCTTTTCCAGAAAAAGTAAACAAAGTATTTGAAAAGTAGACACAAAGTATAACAAGGTCAGTGCTAGACAGAGAGCTCTGCATTCAAACAATTTATGCTGTTTTAGAGAACCAAAGTTCAGTTCTGAGGAGCCTCCCAGTGGCTCATAACTTTTGGTAACCCCAGTTTCAGGGAAATAAGATACAATTTTCTTACTTCTTTGGCACCAGGTACATAAGTGGTGCACACACATGTATATGCAGGCAAACATTTATACACATAATAAACCAAACTTTCTAATTAAAACAAAGAGTCCCAAGGAAGGATGCAATAGAAAACAATGGGAATAAGTTGGCCGAAAGGTGATGGTAGCAAGACTTGTTCGAAGCACATGTTACACTCCTATGAAATATCTATATGAAGCCCACAATATATACAGTATTAGAAACAATAAATAAGTAAAGAGTAATTGTGCTCAATCAAACTCTACACAACATATTTGAGAAGCAGTGCAGTTTATAGATTTATAAACATCTCTCAAAATCACCATTATTAGATTACTATGCTGATATAACGCTTAAAATTTGTGTAGCGTGCACACGCATGCACACACACACATATATATGATATTACAGGTCAAAAATAATAATGAAGTTTCTTCTTCAGACTTATTCAGATTTGTGTGCATGAATTCGTGTGTGTGTGTGTGTGTGTGCGTGTGTGTGTGTGTGTGATATCTGTGGAGGCTAGGAGAGCATGTCAGATCTCATAGAGCTGATACTGGCACTTGGAACCCATTGCTGCTTCTTTGAAGGAACATTCTCAAGTGATAAAGCATCTCTCCAGCTCTCAGGACAGTTTCTTCTGATGCCTTTTCTATAGTAAAATGACTTTGGACATATGATAAATACACTTTACATTCAAGCTGCTCCAAAATTTAAATCTGTAGACCTCACATAAGGATCACATAAAAAACAGGGTTCTGGATAAATTATTAAACATTTGAATAGCATGAAGCTCCTTAATATTACTGTGCATATGCCAGGGTATAAAATCATGATAATATTCTATGCTATCAGGAAATTATTTAAGTCAAAGACAGTGAAGGATGAAAGAACTTTTCTTATGTGTATACATGCTGTTCACAGATTAAATTTGATTTTCAGTCTTTCCTTTCAGTTTATTTGGAAAAAACTTGAAGTCCTTAGAAATCAAATTGTTAATCTTATTTTTTCACATCAAGAACTTTTAGGTAAGTAGAATTTATAGCAGTAGCGAAAGAAAGTGATTCATTTTCTACAAACACACACAAAAGAAATTTGACCTTGGGCAGAAATGACTGGCAGGATTAAAGACAGAGTCCACAGGTTAGCAAAAGCAGTTCATGTTTAGTTAAAGACATAATTTGATTAATAAATAATTTTCTTGTTTTCTCTTTGTGCTGTCATATGAATTATGATAGAATGTAATTCAAAACAGAAAGTGCCATGTAAGAGGAAATAATGAAGTTGTTTACATTTACTGGTTTACATATGTTTAACCATCCCTGAAGCTTGGGAATAAAACCAATTAGATCACAGTGGATAATCATTTTGATGCAATATGAATTTGATTATAAATACTTTATTGGAAAAAAATTGTTCTTCATATTCATCAGAGATGTTAGCCTATAATACTTTCTTTCTTCCTTGTTCCTTTCCTTTTTTCTTTCTTTGTTTGTTCCTTCATTTCTTCCTTTCTTTTCTGCTTTGCCTAATTTTGATATTATGAGGATACCAACATTGTACAAAGATTTTTAGAAGTGTTTCATCATTTTCTATTTTACAAAATAATTTGAGAAGTACAGGTGATGGCTTTTTAAACACATTATTAACAGATGACTCTGTTAGTATTAATCAACTACAAGTAATATTTATACACAAAATTCATGTAAGTTTAAGCCAGACCATCACAGTAAGAAGAGGGTAGGTGGGTACAAAGTCCCATCAACAGTTAAGAACCTGCTGGCACCACTTAGCTCTCAAGAGAAAGTGAGCCATTTTTCTTTAAAAGTGTAACCTCTCATAAGTCAAACATAATCCAGAAGAAAGCCACACATATAGGATATTTCTCAATCACCATCAGGGAAGTTTCTGCTTACAGTAGATGATGACAAATACAGTCGATGAGGCTACAAAAGATAAAGGTGCCGAGAATAAGCTAAATTCAGTTCAGCCCTAAATATATGTACTTCACCATTTCTTCCTAAGACTTAGGGATGACTGAAGAAGAAGCGACAGAAAGATCTTAAGAGCCAGGGGTGGTAGATATCTACTAGGAAATGGTGTCTTCTGGGCACAGCAGGGCAGAACACGATTGAACTCACAGAAAATTGGACAGGATGCCCAAGACCTGTGCAAACTCATGCCAGAAAAAATCCTTTCATGGTCACAGAATTTGGACATGATGTCCTACCAATAATGGAGGAGTTATTGACAATTACTACCTTCTGGAAGAGGTAGTATCCAAGAGTGTAGCCCCTAATAAATCGATCACGCTTTGGTGGAATGTCACACAGAGAAGAATATTTGACAAGCACAATTTTTCTTTGAAGGAAAATTACAAGTAAGTGTTTGGAAGAAAAGATGGGTATGTGTGAGAAGAATTAGAGGGAGAAGGATGAATGTGATCAAAATTGAGACAACTGTGTAGGGCTAGTGAGGTGATAGACCATAGAAAAGGCTATACTACCTAGTCTGCTTGACTGTCAAAATTCTTCATTGTATTCAGAATCATATCCCTATATGAATAGGTAAATGTAGTTACCACCCCTTATTAAAGAGATCTCTTTTTACAGCAAATGGAGATCATCACCAAAAGCCACAATTGGACATAATGCAGACACCAACAAATTTTGGTGATCCCAGCATACACTGAAACAAAGACATCATAACTGCCACATCTATGACTAAGGGAACATCACATAAGAAGAGACAGAAAGATTGTAAGAACTAGAATCAGCCCCAAAATCATATATATGATAACCAACAGCAAAGACTACAAGAGGTTGTTTATATATGTGTGCATGTATATATATATATATATATACATATATATATACAAAAAGAGGCTATCAACTTGACAGTAGAGAAGGCATTAGAAAAAGACAAGGGAGGGCATCTGAAAAATGATAGAATAAGAAAACAGGAGGAATTATGTAGTTCTATTTCATTTAAAACTTATTTGCAAACACGTACAAAATTCTGAAAGCACTAATAAAGTTTTTCTTACAAAAGTCGTATATGTCAAGCACAAATCATGTTAGGTGATTATTAAATAAAGAGACAGCACCAAGTAGAATAGATAGAAAACTAGGGTGTGTCTCAGTAGAGATAGTGGATGATCATGATAAAAACACACTGTATAAAATTCTCAATGTAGTTAATAATTTTTAAACAAATGGCAATACAATTTTAAGATCATGCTACAGCAGACAAAATAATTGATGAAAATTCTATTACACTAGGCTAAAAAATGGAAAGTATAAATTATATCACTGTTACCCAGTACTATAAACATTGGCCTAGAAGAATCCCTGTACTGCTCAGTTAATTTCCTCAAACCTCTGTAATCCAAGAAAATGAAAACAAATATCCTCTGATTGGGATCTGCCACTATTATAAATAGCAATTATACCGTGGTGAAATGATCCACAAAAACAAAATACACTTGTGCTCCTAGAAATGCACAATTATTCAGCTCAAAAGAATATTAGCATGAAACATATTCATTGTTTCTGATTTAAAAACAAAGAAAATTTTAGAATGGGTATGATCAGCATCACACACACACACTCACACACACACACATACACCTAGACTAAGATGCAAATGCAGAAATCTGCACTTACCATTGGTTTTCCTCAGTTCCTCCACAAGGCACTGAGCTTCCTCTTGAACACGGTCCTCAAGGTTCCTTTTGCCCATGCCCAAATTCCGCAGGGTTGTAAGAGTGAAGCGCCTTATCTCTTTCCATCTGTTTCCATTGCTCAAAACAATGCCTAAAGAAATGGAAAGACAGGGTCTCTCCCTACTGCTTGCACTGGAATTCAGAAATATATTCTCTTTAGAGGGATACCGTGCTCAGCCTACATATAGTGGAGAGGGCCTTGGTCCTGCCTCAAAGCAATGTGCTAGACTTTGTTGACTCCCCATGGGAAGCCTTACATTCTCTGAGGAGTGGATAGGGGTGTGGTGGAGGGGAAGTTGGAAGGAGTAGGAAGAAGGGAGGAAGTGGGAACTGTGATTGGTATGTACACTGAAAAAAGATAGTTTTTTAAAAAAATAAAATTTCAGAAATAAAGAAATGGTAAAGCACTAGAAAAATATTCTAGGGACAAACGAGAGATCTGATGGGTGGAAACCACAGAGAGGTCCAACCTGTACCTAAGGAAGAATTCCCACTCCTCCTTTTAAGTGTTCTCTTTCACCAGAAACACTGCACCCCCCATATGAACATGTATAGTTACTTACCAAGGCCTTTATTAATTCTTTCACCCACTGGAAAGCTTCCTCTGCCAGCAAACTCCTCCCCGTGATCAACTAGAGCCTCCTTCACTGCTTCATACCCATGCAACACCACAGTGGGCTTCATGCCCAAGTACACAGTGAACACAGGGCCATATGCTTTTGAGAACTGAAAATAGGAGAGAAAAATGTAAATACCAGCAAAAAAATCATTTTAATATCCACGGAGTCAACCCCTCATTCACACTGATAATATCACTCACTCTATTTTAATAATTTTATTCAGGAAAAGCTTAATTTTAAATAGTTGTGAAGACTATATCATATCAGGGTGAATATAAGTTATTGATTACCTTCAGTAACCCATATAATGGTTCAAGACTCAGATAGTTCTCATACAAAGATTACAATAAATTTTCACACCAAAACATTCAGCAGGGCGCTGACCACCAGAACTTCATAAAGGAAATATACATGCCTGCTGACTGCCCCCTCTGTCTCAGCGCCTGCCCACCCTAACCACCATCAAGCCTCCCATCTTTCCCACCATGTCCCAGTTCCCCAACTCAGGCAGAAACCCTGTTTGAACAGAGGCCACTCCACTCTGACCTACAGAAGTCCAGCCCACAGGTGTGGAGGCTCTTTCCTCAACCAATGGCAACGGTAGTCAGAAGATCAGAGAAGAAACATAAACCGAGTAACATACACACATACTACTAAACTCATACTACTACATTTATAGATTTAATGCTATACATCAGATATCTGATGCCATATTTACAGGTTTAGAAAAAGAGAAGAGGACAGCATATGGTACCTAAAAAGACCAAGAATAGTCAAGGCCCTCCAAAGGAGTAAAAATGCTGTTTGAGATATAACGATAACTGACACCAAATTATATTATAGAGTTATGTGATAGAAACTGTCTGGTACTCACAAAAATAGGCAAGTGGTCCAATGGAATAGACAAAATGATGCAGCAATAAAGCACCAATGTAAAGGCCCACTTACTTTCGAAATGCAAATTTGTAAGTCACCACAGTTGATTCTATTGAGGAACCAGATTTGGCATACTGCTACTACAAACACAGAGAGTGGGCACCACGGGAGCTGCACCACAGGCAGGCAGTATTTCCTGGAAAATAGTTCCTTCTCTGCCAGGATATCAACATCACCAAATATGTTGAAATCTTGGCTTCTCTGTTGCATTTCTTGTGGTATTCCTTGTCCGTTGGTATTTAGTTAAATTAGGCATCAGTTACTTTGTTAGAGACCAACATCAAATAGATAACCTTAATAAAATGTTTTTCTAAAATTCTATTATTTCATTATTATTAATGACTTACTGAATAAATCATTACTCACTATTGATCTTCAACCAAAAATAATGGAAAAGGTTTGTTTTGTTTTGTTGTGATAGGAGATAGTCACAAATTTTGCAATTTTGTGGAATTTTTTGTTTTATAAAATGCAAAGTAAATGTCCTTTCACCTGAAACCCCACATATTACTGAATTCCCGACAATGGCCAGCTATGAGTCATAAGATACACAATACTTTGAAAGAGTTTTGACTTTGTAACTATTTATTACTAAATTGCCTCTGATACTAGATTTTCATCTAAAGCAACTGTCAGTTTATCTTCTTTATAAGGTACTGGCGGAGCACAAAGAATACTTACATTGGTCAAGCATTGGCTGACGTTCTTCACATCTATTTGGAAGAAATTACCAAAAACTGGGAGAGGAGTGGGGCCAGGAGGGAGCTTCTCTCTCTCAGAGCTCTGTCTCCAGAGTGAGAGGAGAAGCAGACAGCAGAGGCTGAGCACCAGGACCACAGCTGCATCCATGGAGATCCTTCTGCCTGGCACAGCTGTGCTCAGTCAGCATGGAGCTTTTGTAATTCTACCTGCTGAATCAACATGTCCTTCTTTGGAACATCACTCACTGGTCAATCAGATAATCTTTAATCTCTCAAGTAGACTTTGTCCTTCTGATAGAAATAAAAATAAGATGTTTATTACCCTTTCCCCTCTTTACAGGGTATCCAGTTGAATTTCTGGTTTAAGAAAACAGATTGGTGTCCAAATAGTGCTAATAAAAATAAACAAACATTTATAACAAGCAACTATTTCTGACAAGCAATAAATTAATTTTGAGATGTAAGAAAAACAACTCAACATTTATATTCTCAGGTTAATGACCAGGTAGGAATTTAAGATTATGGATAGTTTATATGTGATATGAAATATATTTATTTGTCAACATAGTCTTACTGTGCAGCTTAGGTTGACCTCAAATTACATTTATTTTGCTATATTCTTTCAAATATATCTGTGCACCTCCATGGTCATGTGTGTTTAAAATATTTCTTTCCTATATTAAACAGTTGGACATATTTTGTTAAGCAATGTAAGTCTTATAGCTCCTTATTCCACTCTTTGGTCACTTATAAAACGAAGATAACAAAACATAGCTATTAGTCATACATCTCCAATCAGAAAATATATATTTAGTTTATCTGAAGAAAGTTGTTTGTGTTTCAGTGTTTTGTAGTTCAACCATGAAAGATCTTTTTTTCGCTAAAGCTAATGGGAAATAAAGAACTGCCAGTGTCTCACAGCTCAGAGTTGGAAGAATTTAGAAATCAAACGGACTATCTAGTGGACTTTTTTCCCCTGGCTTTACAATAGTTTCCTTAGGAAAGGTATGAGAAATCTCTTCATACCACCAATGCAGATGTAAAACTATGTAAGCAGAATAGACTCTAGACAGTAAAAATATTTGATATGACCTAAAATACCCCAAACAGCACCATCAAGTGGGTGCCAAGTATTCAAGTATTCAGCTTGAAGAATAAGGGGCATTTCTAACCTAACCCACACTTCCTGTATTTTGCTCCCTTCTATACACAAATCACTCTGTTTAATTATATTCATCATAATTTCTTGACTGTGGACTATGGCACTATACTGATCATAATCACTAGCATTCACAGAAAACATGAATCTAGTTAATTATTGTGCCATCATTGTTTTTACATAGAAGTCAGAAAAGTTTGATCAAGTTTTGTAATCTTGCTCAAACATTAAAAATAGATTGAAATATTAAAGATTAAAATACAAAGGAGCTATTATAAACTTCAGTAACCCAAATTCATGGATATGCTCATTATTTTCAATGAAATAAGCAGTAATTATTTACCCAAATCATATTGCTCTAAAATCCCAAAGAATAGATTTGAATAAAACAGTCTTAGTAGAGCTCTTTTCGTTCCCAGAGTGACACTTGTTCTGGCACATTTGTAAGTCAGCACCATGCTTTGGACCAATTTTTTCTTTTATTGAATACAAGAATGAAAGAACACTTAAAGATAGATGGGACTCTATGCTCAACAGATCTATATTTTGATTTACTTTTTAAGTAAAGAAATATTGATGATGCATGAAGTATAACCAATTATTGTAACTCAAGCAAAAATGAACTGACTCTTGGGAAAACACTTTATTGACCCTTCATTACATTTTGTTTGTTAGCTTGTTTATGTTTTCACCCACATCATGTAGAAAGATTAATAAAAACCCGGGCACATAAATTGGGGTTCAACGTGAAGGTGAGAAAAACAAAACAACCAGCCACGGATCTTACCTCTTCCTCAGTCTGAAATGGTGTTCCTGTCTTCAGGAATCTCAGAATCAGACTCTGTCTGACAGCTGTCTCCTCCCGTCTTATACTTCTTTCTAGGGCTGAGATTAATTGTGTACAAAACTACTGCCAGATGTCTATAGCAAACTAGTGTGACTATTGGGATTAATGGTATGAGTCACCACTTCTAGGTCTATAAGGCTGACAATTGGAGATGTTTTACTCTCTGATCCTCAGTCAAGCTTTATCTATCAAAATACAAATGAAATATCACTACAACATCACATAATATTTAAAAATATTTTGGAACTTTTATGGAAAATTTCCTAGTGCATATTCATCACACAATTGAATAGATTGCATAATGTCAATTTTCTTCAAGTATATCATGACTGTGACATTATAAACACCCATTCTTTACCATGTTGTTTCCTTCACATTCTAACTCCCAGTCATCTTTCTCTTCTGAAACAGTCTCTCTTTCATGTCTAAAAAAATAGTTCTCACTCAAAGAAATAAAAAGAAGTAGTTTATTATGGAGCAAAGTATGATGGACCATGACTAAGAAACCTGGAATGTTTCCCAATATCTTGTTCCACATGGAAACAATTTCAAAGAAAACCATAAAAAGAGACCTTTGTCAAATTTACCAATGGAAGCATGAGGTAAAGTATTTATAAAATATGGAGAAAACTCAGGTACAGGCCTCAGATGCCTTCTAAAGTTCTTAGTATTTTGGTTGATGGAAGCCAGCAATATATATATTTTGAATATATATACACAAAGCCAGGAATAAATGTGTGTGTGTATTCAAAGTTTACCTCATAATCACATAAAGATTTGGGAGGAATATTGCTGCAATGGAAGCAGAGATGGCCTCGAGTCATTTAGTTCTAGACATGTAACATTCTAGCCTCTTCACCACATGAGGTTCTTATTTTTTCTTAAAACATAAAAACATTTATTAAACAAACCTGGACTCAATATTATTATTTTATCAATTAGACAGCAGAAAATCTTTGGCTAGGGCAAATGTATGGAGATATAAACAAAAATCACAGTGATTATTTTAATTATGCAACTGGATTAGAAAATAAGAAAAGAAAAACTGGCTTTCTCATTCCACACGATAATTTCAAATGAGCCAGAAGGTGCTCAGCAGCGGGGACAGGGCATCTGCATAGTGTATATGGCTCCTGTGAACACAGGAAGTCTTATAGTGAGCTCCCCAACTCTGAGAAGAATTAAGGTCACCAGAGGGGTTTGAGCCTGAACTCTGAGGACCAGGAGGACCACAAAGTCTCCAGCTCACTTCCCCTAAGCCACATAGGTAATTACATATGTTATGACCAACCTGAGCAACCTACCTGCCACCCTGAAATGACAGTGTATAAAGATTTGCAAAGCTGTGAGGTTTGCAAGGCAGATTAGATGGAAGCATGGCAGTTCTAAACAGTCAGCCTTCATGTTTACCTCCTCTTCCAAGGAAGTAACATCCACAAGCAAAATCCTCTAGAACATTACGTTTTTGACATGGTGGGATCTGACAACTAAAATAAAGAAAATGGTTGTGTTGCCAGTATCTTAGGTATCTACCTTGTTTTAACACATAAGAATTTGAATTCAACATTTTAAACATGAAACGAAGAGGTAAGAATAGAAGGAATTCAGAGATTTGTTCAAATATTTTATAGGTATGTTCTGAAATCAGTGTGTTTTCAAGTTTGTAATTAATATTTTTATCATTTTATGAATCTGTGCTACTCTAGTTGACTGTTCTTGTGACTTATTCAGACAACTTTTCAAAGAGTGAATAATAATGTTCTCCAGTGTTCATATTTGTACAGACACAATATTCAATTAGGTGTTCTTAGACCAAGTTCAAGAACTAAGAAAGCCAACTGAGAATCTATAATGCCCAGCCTAGGTAAAATAGAAAGAAAAGTTATACTGAAGAATTTAGGAATCAAGGCATGTCTCTGTCGCATCTACTTCCCTAGTTTAGCCAGGAGCAGTGGATACATTTGGAAGGGAAAAGTCATTGCCTTGAACTCTAACCAGTTGTGATAACACTTCATTGCCCCATTCCCTTTGTGTATCTGCATATTGACCTTCTGGAACAACATGAACTGTCACCACCACCCTCCCCAACTCCCTGTGACCTGAAGAGAGAGTAAATCTGCACCTGGTGGTTGGAGCTAGCAGAGAATCTTGCACTGGTTTCAGTGTTTGCTGCAATTCAGTGAGATATGACAGGCAGAGACTGATATCCCTGTGCTAAGATCAGAGCTTACAGATGGAGCCTCTAGAGCTGCCTTAGAATCATGTGGGAACCTGTGCAGTCATAGGACAGACATATCTTACATCACTGGCTGTAGTTTGTTGTTTTACTCTTTGGGCTCTTTTGTGGGGGTGCCACCCAGCTCCTAAATAAATCAGATGGAGCGTTATACTTAGGTATAAATGTCCAGCTTTAGCTTGGCATGTTTCCTACCAGCTTTTCTTAACTTATATTATCCTGTTTTCCTTTTGCCTGTTGTATTTCCCTGTTCTCTTCTTTAAATCTTACTTTCACTCTTACGCTAAGGATTGTTCTGTAGCTGGATGGCTGCCCTCTGATGTCCTCTCCATCTCTCACTCCATCCTTTCTCCAAGATTTCTCCTTCTATATAATCTCCTCCTGACAGTTCTGCCTATCCTTTCTCCTGTCTCACTATTGGCCATATATAGGTATAGTTTCCAGAGTGCTTCCACCAGTGAGGGGCAGGACCAGTTCTCCCTAGTGGTACAGCCAATGAGGACTGGGTCTAACTCTGTACAGCTCTATCATCTAACCTCCTGTGGTGTTCAGAGCCACAGACCTCAACAACAGATCACAGCTGCAACAGGGTCATAAACCTAGACATGGGCCAGGCCCAGACACTATGGCTGTGTGGAAACCAATCTCAATAGCATGGTGATACATTGTAAATGTCTGACCAGCTATATACTTGTGTTTGCACAGATACATGTGTACATCAGGGTCACATAACAAAGAGATTGATCTTGGGAAGATGAAATCAGAAAGGTAATGAGAAAATAGTTTCTTATTGAATACATTTCATGATACATATTAAGTGCTCAATTTCATGTGTTCTCAAGAAGAAATGAGGACAATGGCTTTGGCATCCAATTGCTATTCATATTATTTCTGAGATAAGTAGATAGGAGAACAGCATTAAGTTCATATGCTTGGAGTATGAGAGCATAGATTCATTCTTTCACTTAAGTTATGTGCAAAGAATATTTTAAGTCCTTTTCTTCATAGCAACACAAAAATGGGAAGAAGATTTCAGACCCACCTTACTGTTACTCCCTTTCTGTTATTGGTTCTTATTATATCTCTACAGGTAGCAGCCACTCTGGAATTTTCAGTGTTACAAATCTCCATATCCATTAATTCTAGGTACGCTGAGTCAATGAAATTTTCACCTTCTCCCCTTTCTGTCCTCTGTCTCCAACAGTATGTGGATTTGCGTGTTCTTTTAGGAGTCTTTCTTTCATACATTAACTGTTCATGTAAAACAGAGGTCTTAGAACTGGTCCAGCGATCAAGAATGCTTGTTATTAGGAGCGTGCCAAAGGGAAATTACTGAATTGGTATATAGTAATAATCTATATTTTCCAGTGATGTCATGTTAATAACTCAGTTTTAGATAAATATTAGCACTTGTGACGGCCAGTACAGGTGACAAACATTGTGGGTAGCAGTAGCATCTGTGCAGTGACATGTGAAACACTTCACAATTGACGCTGTGTACTCCTTAGACCTTGAGGGAATGAAAAATGGGGAGGGGTACAAGAAGGCATTCATGAGGGGCAGGAGGTAGAAGATGCCCCAGAGGAAGCTATAGATGATCGGGCAATGAGAACAAGGAACTTTCTTTCTCTTCAGGGAGCAATAGAAGAAAGCTGATCTGAAGGTGGCAAGGAAGAACACAGGCCCTACTATCTGTGATTTCTTAACTGTCCTGATCGAGACTTGTAGGCAGAGGGTTCTTTTGACAGTTTTACCCTTAGCAGGTAAGCAGCCGTTCTGTAGTCTCTCTGTGCATTATCCACACCATCTTTATCTTCTGCTTTTTCTTCATCATCCTCACCTTCAATCAGTCTTCTGGAAATCTGTTCCAGCTCCTTAATGTTTTCCTCCTTGGAAAATTTGGCATCATCCAAGAACATTTGTAGCTTCCTTCCTTGAGGGTCTAATATTCTTTGGTGCTATCAGGAAGAGATTTGGCACAGTGCAACTTTTTACCCCCTCCCATGCCTATCATAAACACAAAATATAGCTGTCTTGATACCCAATTCAGGAATATATTTGTGAGCATCCTCCACAGAGATACCAGACTTACATGGTAGAGTGTACATATGTCAGTCAAAATATAGGATAGCAACCCTGTTCCAAAAGCACTTCACTTTTTTTAACTGGGAAAGGTAACATCCTTAGCAGTACCTGGCTAATTGCTACAAGGTCAGCCAAGAGACTTACTGGGAAAAGAACAGAATGAGGGATAAACATCTCTAGGCTATTCACACGGTGGATTATTTCCTCCTTCATCTGTGACAGACAGTTTTGTTACATAATTACTGTAGATTGGCAGCTGTGCTCTTTTAAGATTTGGAATGCATTGCTCTAAGTTCTTCTGGCTTTCAACATTTCTTTTGAGAAAACAACCATTATTTTGATGGGCTTTCTTTAATATAAGATATGTGTTTTTCTCTGATACCTTTCAATGTTCTATATACTTAGTTTTCCAATCATGAGATGCTGTGAGAAGTTTCTTTTCTGATCTTTTCTTTTTGGTGTTGTGCGTGCTTCTTGTATTATTGGGTAAGTTTTCTATTATTTTATTGGAGATCTGATGTATGCCACTGATCTATGAATATTCTCCCTAATCTATTCCTATAACCTAAAAATCCAGTCTCACATTCCCTACATATTCATTTTATGCTTTTTTATTTTTTTCATATTCTTTTCTCATTTTGTCTTAATAGTTTTCTGTATCTTTCTGTCCTGGCATTCTATTTTCTGATTTATTAATGATCTTGTCAGGTTTTCCCTTGAGTTTCCTACTTGGTTATTGTGCTTTCCAGTTCCATATTCATTTCATCTTGATTCCTCTTCAGTATTTCCATTTCATAATTGAATTATATTTTCAACTCCTGTTGATCATTTTTGGTTTTTCTTGGAAACCACTCAGGTGTAGGTTATATTTTTAACTCCCTATCTTTAAGTACATGAGCTTCTTCTTTATGTCTCTTTTTAAACTTGAATTTTTGTTGATATATTTTATGCATATAAACTTACTACCAGAAGAGGGCATCAGATCCCATTATAAATGGTTAAAACTACGATATAGGCACTGAGAATTGAACGCAGGACCTCTAGATGACCAAGTATCCAGTGCACTTAACCACTGAATCATCTACTCATTCCATCCTTGATTTTTTAAAATGAATGAGATTTCTTTTAAATCCTTTGTCCTGAGGTTCATCTTAGTTAATTTTCAGAGGATAAAGTTCTATAGGACTGGTGACTTTTGTAGGGGATATACTGCCTTTATCTTTCATATCATTTCTATTTTTGCAACAATAATCTGTGCATATTGACTTCTTTAGTTCTGTCTGAAATCGACAGAGAAGACTGGGATTGAATACGGAAAGTGTGGGGTAGGTTGAGTCTAAAGACTGAATATGGCTTAAATGGAATGAGTGCAGATGGTGGATACATGGGGATTGGCTGATATGAAGGAAATGTGTCCTGGTTCAAGTTTTGTGGTAAAGAGAATATCTAAGACTGTGGCAGGTGTATGGAAAGGATTATCAGGCTGAATTACTCTGCTAAGGTCTGCAGGGTATGAATGAACATTGAGGTTGAAAGGTGGCTCAAGGAACCTGTAGGCTGAAGCAGCTGAGGTGTGTGTGTGTCTTGGTCAGTGCATGGAAGTTTGGATTCAGACATAAGGAGTGGCTAAATCAAGGTACTGGGTTTCAGAAATGTACAAACATGCCAAGTCTTTATATGGAAGTTGGGAATCTGAACTCAGATCTTCATTCTTGGGGCATAAGTGCTTTCACCTGCCGAACTGTCTGGTTCAGTAAAAATAAATCAAAGAATTCATAAGAGTTAGGAATATAGTGTTATATGAAAATGTGTAAGTTAACCAGAGACACATAATATGTATGATGAAATTTATGATTTGACATGTATAAATACATAAATATACATGTGATATAAAATGATTAAAAATTGTAAACAATGTGAAAGCAATGGGGAAAAATAGTAGAGGCCCACAAAGTATTCAGTAGGATTCTCCTCAATTAAAGGAAATATGTTATGAGCTGAAGAGTCTCACTACAAGTAAATGAAGAATTTTACAGTAAATTTTTGTTACAAAAGAGTGAAAAATGAAATTTTAGGATATCAAGGGGAGTACCATAATTCAAATAAAGGGCATAGAAACAGTATGTAATCTAATTCCCCAAAAGCAACATGGCACTTTATAACACATTTAAAAATTCCTAAAGAATATGAAATATATAAATCATTTATACTCTAGAAGTGTATGCCCAGTTAACGTCAAAAGAAACAATAAAAGCAATATCAAGAAAATGATCTCTCTAAATGCTCAGGTGATACACAATTAATAAAAACTCAGAGACAGGTATTAGGGTTCAACCTGACGACCAGAAAAGCAAAGCAGTTGGCTACTGGCTCTTACCTTGACTTCTGTCCAAAAATAGTAAACCTGCCTACAGAAAACCACAGAATGAGACTGATACTGAGAGCTGTCTCCTTCCATTTTATAATCCTCTCTAGTTCTGTGATTCAGGGAGTACACCACCACCACCTGGTTTCTATGGAAATCTAGTATGGCTACTGGGATTAAAAGTGTGTGTCAATGTGGTTACTAGATTTAAGGTGTGTGTCATTGCTACCTGGTCTGTAAGGGTGGTCAGTATGACTGTTTTATTTTTCCTGAACATCAATCTTTATTTATTAAAATAAAAATGGAATGCCACTACACTCAGGTTTCTTAAGAAGCAGAAGCATAAGTCTATAGACATAGAAAGGAGAGACAAAATGCATACATATATGAGAGGGGGATGATAGAGAGACATAAAGATAATAGATGAATGGGAATTAATTTATTAAAGCAATTGGTATGCACGGTCTTATAACCGATAATTTCCTATGTATTCTGACTGCAACACAAATACTCAGGAAAACAGGTGGCAAGTCTGAATGCAGGTATAAAAGCCTGAGAATATTGGAGTAAAGTGTTCGGCATATCTTTACTAGGAAATTACATAAACGTAAAAATATTAGTACTTTGACCCACTTTAACCAAAGGTCACATTTTGTACCACAACAATCTGTATTATAGATCAAATAGCATTGTGAATGTGTGCTTGCGCACTAATGTATGTGCAGACATAAATCTGCAGTAGAACCCAACCAGGAATTAGCAATTCCAGACAAAGTGACTTCACTAAGATTAAGTTAGAGAAGGGATAATCAGTAAAGACACTTCTCATTAGATTACTTGTAATGCCATGGGAAGGGAATCATTCATCTAGAAATTATAAAAATTTGACTCCTCCTGGGACTATTATTTTTTGGGGGAAGAGAAGTGATGCATATGGAGCTCATGGTTAGCAACAGAGAAACAAAATGCATGCTCAATTCTAACCTAAGAACATCAAGGCAAAATTGTGTTTAAACATTTATCTTTTATTGACACTATCTGCAAAGCAAGGCATGACCTGACCCTGCAATTGCACCCCTCACTGTGACTTATCCTCTAACTGGAGCTACTCATGGACACTGGTTATTTGTTTCAAATACAAAACTTCTAGTGAGTCTAAGTGATGCTCAGCCAAAGAGCCTTGTACCATCTTGATCTTCACACTCTGTTTTTCTTCTATGTATGTGGTTATGGGAATGTGTTCATAATCAAGTGCCTGTATGTAAGAGAATGTCTATACATATACACATACATATGTGGATGTCAGAAATGAACCTTGTATGTTGTTTCTCAGGAGCTGACAAGTTTGTTTTCAGAGACAGGGCATAACACTTGGGAACAAGGCTCCCTAATTAGGCTGGATTGGATGTCTAGCAAGCTCCCAGGATCTCTTGTTCTGTTTACCCAGTGTTGGTACAACAAGAACACACCACCATGTCTTCAGGATTAATGGGCAAGCACTTCACTGAATGAAATGTCTCTCTAGCACTCACTCTTACATTCTCTATGCTTCATGATATGTGGACCAGCATGATGTGTAGGAAACTCTTATTTTATTTTGCTTCTTACCTAAACTGTAAGCAAGTCTAAGAACAGGTTTACAAATCAAACTTATTTATTACTGAACACATACAGAAGAAAATGACCATGGATTCTCTTATTACATGATTTGCAGTCAAGTTCTATTTTGATTAAAGACCAGATACACATTAGCAAAAGGAATAATAACACAGTTGCAGAGAACAGAATATAGCAATATATTTCTACTGTGATTCAACAAGTTGCAAAATAGTTAACAGGTGTTTCCTGGATCATGACAGAATGAGAATACATGAGAGGAGGGAAGGATATTTTGTTCAAGATGGGGAAGGAGGTCTAGAGGAGAATTACAGAAAACAATACAGCTTGGGCTGGGCAATCTGCTCTTCTTTAGACAGGAATAAAGCAAAGCTGGAA
>NW_026067893.1:19675909-19703127 GCF_014885135.2 Alexandromys fortis
AAGTCAGAAAAGACTTTTGGAAAATTGACAAAATGTGGACCTTCAAACAGAGATGCCTCAACTTTGCCAAACAGTATTTGGAAGAGAGAGCAAATGTGGGAGTGTCATTACCAGTTCTATCTGTACCTGCAGTAGAGCTGCCCCTCTCACCGTGAAGCAGTATAAGCCATCAGCAGCACCAGATAACTCAGATAACACAGGATAACACTGTGAACCTGTGAACATCAAGAGCACAGAGGTGCAGCAGAGAAGAGACAAGCTTACCTTGGGGATGAGGTAGTTCCTGAATTTAATGTCACAGGTCACTGAATGGGGCAGGTTTGTGGGGATGAGGTTGATGAATCTCTGGACCTCATGAATCATGGCATCTGTATAGGGCATTTGGCTCCTGTCCTGCATGCAGGGGCTGCGGTTTCTGCCAACCACACGATCAATCTCTTCCTGGACTTTAGCTAGTTGGTCACAGTGACAAAAGGGGAAATAGGAGAAAAGTAACATTTTTGGCACAATGTCAGGCCATACACAGCACAATATAGGTATTCCAAAATAAGTGTAAATATGCATTTTTCATTCATGGATAAAAGCATTAATACATATATTTATACAGAAATGCTGTGTTGTAGATTTATATCAGTATCATCTACAGATATTATGATACATCAGGATATTTTTATTATTTAGTAGCTGTAACAAGAAATAAAGAATAAGTAATTAAAACTATCAAATAAAACAATATAATTCTTCAAAATACTTTAGTCTATGTTAAAGGACATTAGAAGTCAGATGCTAAATCTGTACCTAAATACAATATTCTCTTAAATCACATCCTATTGTATATATATTTATGAATATGTGTGTGTTGCATGTGTCCAATTTGAAAGATTCTTCATGTTTGTTCCTACACTCAAATATTCACACAGAAACTGTATTAATTACAACACGGGCCAACAGCTTAGGTGTATTCCTAGAAAGGTTTTACATCTTAAATTAACCCATTTCTATTAATCTGCATATCACCACGAGGTTGTGGCCTACCATTAAGGTTCAAGTATCTTTCTCCTTCAGTGGTTTATGGCATTTGCCTGACTCTGCCTTCTTTCCTTCGCTGTCTCTACTTGGATTTCCTTCCTTGACATATTTTGACCTGTCATAGGCCAAGCAGCCTATTTGGTAATAAAACATATTCTCAGCATACAGAGGGGAATCTAACATCAGACTGTTTCTTATATGCCCACATACATACAACTTTTATGACAGTCAGATATTGGAAATGAAATTTCAGCTACATCTCATCATCTACATAAACAAATACAAGCTAAACATACCACACATACACTCTTCTCTTTCCCCCTCACTTCATTAACAATAGCATAAAAACTAAAAAGTTCCTTCATGGAAAAACACCATCATTAAAACAAAATGGCAGGCTATAGAGTGGGAAAATATTTTTATCAACTACACATTCAATAGAGGGCTAAGATCCAAAATATATAAAGAATTCAAAAACTGTGATATCAAGAAAACAAATAACCCGGTTAATAAATGGGGTACATATCTAAGCAAAGAATTCTCAAAGATTAAATTCAAATTTCTAAGAGGAGCTTAGAAAATGTTCAAAAGCCTTAGTCATCAGGGAAATGCATATCAAAACTCCTCTGAGGTTTCACCTTACAACCATCATATATATATATGATATATATATATATCATATATATATATATATCAGTGTAACAGTAATTGAGGAAGAAGGGAATCAATCTACCTCAAGATACAGCTACACGTCTCTTGAGCATTCACTTAAGAGTTGTGTCATCCTATCACAGACACACTGGCTCAACCATTTTCATTGTTTTCTACTCATAAGAGCCAGAAAATAGAAATAAAATATGTGCACAAAAACAGAGGAATAGTTTTTTAATGTGGCACATTTATACAATAGAGTGCTACTCAGCCATTATAAATTAATAAAATTATAAAATTCTTAGGTAAATGATGAAACTAGAAAAAATAACCCTGTGTAATATAATCCAGACCTACAAATGTTGTAGGAGGCTCCTTGTTTGTTTACCAGCTGCCCAGACTTTAAACAACCACACAGAAACTGTATTAATTAAATCACTGCTTGGCCTATAAGCTCTAGTTTCTTATTGGCTAGCTCTTACATCTTAATTTAACACATTTCTATTAATCTGTGTATCACCACATGGCTGTGGCTTACCGGCAAGGTTCTGTCTAGCATCTGTCTCTGGCTGAGCTAAATGACTTATTTTTCTTACTCTTGTTTTTTATACAAGTTTAATATTAATTTTTATTTTTCTTTACTTTTTTAATGTATGATTGTCTGTTCTCTGTCTCTTTAAAGACATTGTTTTATTTCTTTATAAACCATTTATTTCCTTTTATAACTCTCTGTGCTCTTTTTCCTTTCTCTCCCAAGTCTACATACATTTTAAAACACACTGAGTCTTATTTAGAGGTCTTTTTAAATGTCTTTTATGTATGAATCTATCCTACTGTGTATCTGAAATACTTTTCTGTCAAGGAGTGCTTCTTAAAATGTTAGGCAACATTATTAGGACTAAGGCTGCTTGGCTTTTGTTTCTGCCCAGTTCAACATATCAGGGGTTCAGTCATTGCCCCTAAGAGCCATTCTCTCTGCCCTAGATCTAGGGTCAGGTTGCCGTAGGCCTGTGATGCCATTAAGCAAATTGTAGCTCTCTGTTCACAAACCCCATTTAAATGCTCCATAGCCAGACCTCCTGAAAGAGTCAGAATTTCTGCTGGCAGCACAGCCCAGGAAGCTGCCATTTCAAACTGCATGATTCTTTTTTTCTTTTGCTACTGCTGAATCAGAAAGACCTCTCTTAAAGAAGCTGTGGCACGCTGCCAGTAAGCAGAGCCCATCCAAAACAGAAAAAAACAGCTAAACTTTGTTTTTCAGTGTCTAGAATTCCTTTGCCAGTCCTCTCAGGATTATGTGAATTTAGCTACAATATGTTGAAGTGCCAATTTGTTGATTTAACAGCAATGTCCATGTTTAAGTGAATACATATAATTGTCTTTTTGTGGTGTGGGAAGTCCTCCTGTATATGTGGTACTTTTATTGTTTAATGAATAATAAAGCCATTTTGGGCCTGTGATAGGGTAGAATATAGCTAGGCAGGGAGGACTGAACTGAATGCTGGGAAGAAAAAGGGAGAGTCAGGGAGATACCAGGCAGCCCTGCCATGTTGGACAGAAACTTGCCGGTAAGCCATGTGGTGCTATGCAGAGTAACAGAAGTGGCTTAAATTAAGATGCAAGAGCTAGTCAATAAGAAGCTAGTATGCAAAGCAGTGATTTAATTAATACAATTTCGGTGTGATTATTTTGGGGCTGAGCAGCCATGTGATTATTTTGGGAATGAACTAACCCAGCCACAAACTCTTTGATCAACAATGGTGTCTTGCCTGCAAGATATGCTGGGGCAATAGTGGCATAGGAACTTATCTTACTTAAGACTCACTCCATGATATCAAACCCATTCCTGAAACTGCTTTGGTGACCATAATGGGAAATTAGATAGGCCTGAGACCTATAGTAGAACCAAATACTTCTTTAAAAAAAAAAAGCATAAACAACAAAACAGAAAAACATAGCAGTGAAATGATTCCTGATGACATTCTGCTATACTCATAGATCAGATCAGCGTCTTGCTCAGTCATCTTCAGAGAATATTCATCTTGAAACAGAGAGCAACAACTACAGGGACACTCAAACAGGCGTTATGCAAAGAGTGAGAGATCTCAGAATACATATTCCTAAATGGAATGTCTCCGTCATATTCCTCTCCTTAGGGATCAGAGAACACTGTGCAATAGGAAGCAGAAAGAGTGCAAGAATCAGAGGGGATGGAGGGTATTGAGAATACAAATCTCTCTAAAATAAAAATAATCAAAGGATATATGAACTTTTGGAGACCAAGGCAACATTAAGAGGGTCTGCACAGGTATGCAATAGGTCCTTTGCATTACATAATGGCTTCCAGTTTACTGTTATTATGAGATTCTTTGATGTGCAAAACAAAGGGTTTATGTTTCCTATGCCTTCTCTTGTGTTCTTTCCCTTTCTTTTGTCTAATTCTAATGTATTATTTTTTGTTGTGTCATATTATATCTATTACATTCAATTATTTTATATATTATTCTCTAGAAAGCTGCTTCTTTTCTAATAAGAAGCAAAAAATAAGGATATCTATCTGAACGTGAGAAAAGGTGGGAAATTTCAGGAAAGAGTAGAGGGAGAAGAAACCATAATCATGATATATTATGTTAGAAAAAAATTATTTTCACTAAAAGGAAAAACAGCAGATTGAGTTATAATACTTTGTGATACCAATATTCAATGTTAGCTTAATTTCAATTACATAAAATTATTAATTATCATAAAATATGATTATTTTCCATTATTAGTAACCTTTTTTTAATAAATACAATTTATTTGTTTGTAATTTTTCATTTTGGAGTTATAATTATATTAGAAATTTAAGTAGATAATTTCAAATGCTGGGAATATATTCTCAATTAACAGGAGCATTACACTACGGCTGTTTCTCTTTAATTCCCTTTTTATGTTCACACCTACAGCACCCACATGGTAAATATTGAATGGAAGCTTCCCAGAAGTGGTACCCAACAACTTCTATGATACTCTTACCCTCTGACAAGTGCTATTCAGACTCCTGGATCCCACGACTTCCTGTTACTTTACTTGACATACTAGGATAAAATATGATCTCTCAAATTTCATGAAGAAATGGAAAATTGAACAAAACTAATAGTTAACTCTTCTGCCTTTTATTTTATAAACATATAAGAAGCCAGCTGATCTTGAGAATAATTCTGGTGTAGTCTCAATAAGAAAAGTTTATGTGTGACTCAAGTATTTCCCTGAAGGGTGCCATGCTTCTACTCACTCCTGAAAACACCATGAATCTGTGTCTTGGATGGGTGCTTTCAATCCATTGTGTAAATATATGGAAAATATTTTCGATTATATTGGTAAAATAAGTGGCATTGATTTATTCCTTTTATCTGGATGAGTGACCCCACTGCTCATATACATGGAGCAAGGCAGAGAAAAGAATCTGAGATCTAGAATTTGGGACTCAAACGCTGCCAGCCTCCGCTTTCATTCCTATGCATTGTTCATTCCCTGCCACTCATCAGTGTATCAGGTAAAGAGCTTCTTACCCTCAGTTTCTTGTAAGAATTTTATTTTCCTGGAGAAGTGTGATATGATGAATGGGACTGGGAAAGGAATCTCAGCAATCCAGCATCCTATATTCATCTTTGTTCTCTTCTTAATCTGCTATTGCTTTGGAACCAGAATCTTTACAGGTCTGTAGATACAGAGTCACAGCTTGTGTGTCTTACTACATGCATGTTCAAATAACATTAATGTTTCAACATCATCTTTCCTGTTCTACATTTTTCTTATCCCTCATAATAGTGTTTCAGAAATTTGGTTATTCCTCTTGGCTGCTTGTTTTCATCTTTTCCTATTTAAAAAATATGGTACATGGTTGTGCTTTTATAATGTATTGGGCACAGAAGGGAGAGTGTGTTTTGTATCTGCTGGACCACTGAATCTGTTTTAAAATACAATGCAAAGGAAAACACTATTGGTACATTGTAAAAGATCATTGCTCAACAAAAGTTTAAGGAAACGGACTTCTGAATTGACAAAATTTCTGAATCTACATTTTTCCACATCGATCAAAATATCATTCTAGAGAATCTAAATATTTTGGAACCTTCTTAGAATGCACATTATCCCAGCCAGATTCAATAAAGTCTAGGCTTTTTACTTAGGCTTCAGTGAGGAGAGTTTTCTTTTCTCCATCCCAAAGTTAGATTCATCAGAATGAGAGAAGGAAACTAAGATTTTTGTTGACCTAAAAACATAACTTGAGAATAAAAGGACATGTATCCACAGAACAACATATACTGGTCATGCCTAGTTCAGTTTACCCTCCAGAAATCTCAGACACTGACTAGAATTTGATTGTTTTTCTTGAAGTTTTTTCTCTTAGTCATCTGTTTATTACAATGAATTTGAAGGACTGAGACTTCTGTAATAAAAACAACACACAGGACATTAGCAGAGTCTTTCCGCATCTTATAGGAACACTGTGGTCACCCCCTGTGTCCTCACCTGTGACATCCGGGTGCTTCAGCAGGAGCAGTAAAGCATACCTCAGGGTTGTGCTTGTTGTCTCTGTCCCAGCACCAAACAGGTCAAACACAGTCGCTGCCAGATTTTCAAGTGTAAATTCTGATTGTTGATTGTGGCTTGCCTAAGAATAATTTGATGGAATAATCTGATAAATTCTTTATCAGCACATCTGATAACAATGACTCCACAGTTTCATGCAAATTTATATATTTATTACAGAAAGTGTAAAATTTAAAGTAAAACTCCATAACATTCATTCGCAATGGTTATTCTAGCTGTATGGAAGTTTATTGAGTTGTATAGATTTTTGGGTCTAGTTAATTTGGCATAATGTCTTATTTATGTGCAAAATTTTTAATAGTAAGACTTCAACAAAAATTTATTTTATTTTGTTGCCAACAAAGATAGTTAAATGTAGAGTAGAGAAGAAATTCACAAATAATTTCAAAGACTGTGGCATAGATTTTCATGAATTTCAATTTTACCCTAAATTCCCAACTAGCCTAAATCTTGCAATGATGTGATTATCTGAAATTAAATGTGTACAGTTCTGTACTTTAATGCCTTAAAAACATAAATGAAACATTTTATTCATTATGTATTCTGTCCTATCAAAACCATAAGAAGAAGAATATGAGATAGATCTAATCTTGGGATATACCGATTCATACATAAAATTGAAGAACTGTGTTCTTGATGTGATAAAGACCAGTGGAAGACATTTGACTCTAGCTCTGAGCATTCTCTATTAAACTAAGATGGGTCTGTAATAAGATTCTTTGTCCTTGAGGTAAATAAGCCTATTCTATTTCAATGCATTAATAACTAAATTTTTTTAGATTTAAAAAGTAACATATCCTTGCATGCGTTTCCCACAATTCCTACCAATCAATTCATTGAAGAGTTCTAGACTGATTATCTCAGCTGTTTTGAGGAACACGACGGGAAACACACACAAATGCACAGGTGTTTTCATACGCTGATATTCTTTGGAGATAAGCTCAGGAGATAAGCTCAGAGGGCAAAGCTCTCTCAGGTTTCATGTAGATGCAGTTGTCCATGTTGATGCTGTTCTGTTGCCTGAGGTTTGTGTCGTGCCCAGTTCCAACAGCCATTTTCCCCAAAGAAAATCACACAACGGTCTACATATGTTATAAACTGATAGGCCCATTAGCTCAGGCTTCATATTAACTCTTATGACTAATATTAGCCCATTGTTCTTATCTATGTTATCCACATGGCTTGGCACATTTTTTGGCAGGGCGGGTCACATCTTCCTTCTTCAGTGTCTGGGCAGGACTGGGGAGGAATGGGCTTTTTGCTTCTCAGAATTCCCCTGTTCTCATTGTCCCACCTCTATTTAGTGTCTGGTTATCTGGCCTATACTTCCTGCCTGGCTACTGGCCAAACAGTCTTTATTTAAAGAATAATTGACAAAACACAGAATTGTCCCACACCAAGACCCACCTTGTTACATAAGACCCATATCTGTCACTGTTATGTGTCTAAGAATTGGTGGTAAAATCTATTACTCTAATATACTAGTGGGAAAAGTGTTAAAATGATAGCTAATGACTTGCTACTATATTCATAGAACAGAAATCTCACATTTTTGATCAGAGAAACTTTTCCTTGCAGAAGATGTAAATCAATACAGAGATATCCAACTGTTCAATGTACAGAGAATGAAGCATTGTGTCCTGATCACCCCTAAATCATAACATACTCCTCCCCAGAAAGTTTAAGGATCTTTGTGGAAGAGGGGGGAGAAATATAAGAATCTTCTGTGATCAGTAACATCAAGGAATCAGTGTTTTCTGGACACAAAAGGACAAATGAACATGAGAACTTACAACGACTGTGACAGCCTGCCCAAAAACTGTGTAGGCTCCATCAGATAAACACAACACAAAGTAGGCGTAGAAAATATGAAACCCCAATTCTAGCTGATTAGTTCCTGGCAAGGTGGAGTCAATTTCCTACAATAATATGGCTCCTTGTTGCTTGATTGCATAACAGGCCTGAGGCTAGATGAATAACAGACTTGGACTTAATGCTGGAAAAGTGAAAAAAAGAAATCACAAAGTTTGGTAACAAGAGTTAAGAGGATGGTGAGGAGGGCGATGAAAGTTGAGGATTATGTTCAAATTACATCTCATGAAATTCTCAAAGAATTAATAAAATTTTGCAAAAAGTAAAACAAATGTATCAAACAAAATAATTGTTTAAAAATCTTATTGTACAACTACAGTAATAAAAGCAATGAAGTATTGACACACAAATCAATATCAATACCAATAAAGCATTGATAGCAAAGAGTTAACCTAAACATCTACAGCCAATATTTTAAAACTGAGTTCCAAGACTGCTCCTTCTAAAGGAAGAGTTTTATCAGATGATGACAGAACAGCAGAATACCTACATGAAAGAAGGATGCTAGAAGTGAAAAAAAAAACATGGACCATGGATGGGCCTCATTTCTTATGATATGTACTGATAAATTACAGAACAAAATAGCAAAACCTAGATAAACCAGACTTCGTCCCCAACAAAATCCTAATGCATTCAGGACATAACTGAGAAAGTACAAATGACAAACTACAGAATAGAACTATGCTTCCATGTTATTTATGTGGAAAGGTTTCTATCTAGATACATACATAGTTCTATAGCTCCACATAGCTAACAGTCCAATGGGCAAAAATATTAGAATAAAAATTCTCTAAAGACACAAAAAAGGCAAAACAGCACATTAATGATGTCCATTTTCAATATTTGTGAAGGAGATACAAATATAATCAGTCTTGAAGTACTACTTCATACTAACCGAATTGCTGTTAATATTTGTTGTTAATTATTGTTAAGTTTTAAAATTACAACTTCTGTCAGCTATTTAGAAAATAGGGGATCTCATAGATATGAAATACTGTATTAATGTGAATTTTTAAGCAGTTTCTCAAAAAAGAAAACTATAAAGATATTATTATTTGACTCAGAAACCCCAGATCTAGAGATATAGTCAGAGGAAATGATGTCAACATGTGTTCATACATATAGCTTAGAGAAGCCTCGGGCCGAAATAACACAAATATCCGTCAGTGAGGAATAAGTGCACTGTGCTGTTAATGCATGAAATGAAGTTTGCTGCAAAGAAAGGGGGAAGTAGTGAAACAGGGTAAACTTAGATGAATGTCCAAGATTTCATGCAAGTGCAAGAAAACAGAAGTTAAATGCCACATATACTGAGTCCATTTAGATGATCCATTCATTGTAGGCAAGTCTGGACACACAGAAATCACACTAACAACTGCTAAAGATGGTGCGAACAGAAAGGAGTGATTAGTAGTGGGTGTAGTGTGTTTTATCATAGTAAGCGATTACTTTCCAACGAAAAGGAGCTGGACGTTGCAGTGCTTTGTAATCACATAAGGTACCAACGTAATGAAAGTAAACATGGCTACTACAATCCTGAGATACCACTTCACACTCAGTGGAATAATTCTGTAAGCTATATCTTACACACTAGCTAGACAACGATGGTGCATGCTTTTAATCTCAGCACTTGTGAAGCAGAGACAGACTGATCTCAGTGAGTTTGAGGTCAGCCTGGCCTACAAATCAAGTTCTAGGACAGCCAGGACTGTTACATAGAGAAACCCTATCTCTAAAACTCAGATAAAAGGCAAAAAATAGGAAAAATAGTCTGGCAAAAAACCCAGCAAGATCGGGTCACTCAGATGCCAGGTTATTAAGTATTATGACACATAAGACCAGTGGAGTAGAATCAATGCCCACAACCAAACCCAATAATCTAGACTCAACTGGATTTTTCAGTTTCAAGAAAATTCAATGGAAAATTATCTTTTCAATAAACTACACAATGCCAATGCAGTTCATGCCATCAGGATACCTAATAGATACCAATCCTTACCCCCTTTTTGTGAAAATTAACTTGAACTGTACTCAAAGCTTCATTCTTCCATACACATTCTTTTCCCACCACATATCTCTATTACATCACTCAGTCCTTCTCAAACTAACTCCTGTAGCTGTCCTTTTAAAATAACAATATATCCAAATTTATTTTAACTCACTGGACATGCAGGAATTCTAGCCACACAACCACATTATGGTGCCACTATTCACACTGCCACGATAGTTGGCTATTTTCTACTTGATTAGAATTTTTCCCATATTACCTGCCCTTTGTATTGCTGTTCTCAGCTACAATTTTTAAAGAACAGAAACAATGTGTTATAGTTAACAAATTTCCTTTATATTATCAGTATCCATATGGTGCATCCCAACACATAATAAATACTAAAACTGTTTTTCAAATGATACTGACTTAAACCATCTCTGACAAACATTTCAGTGTTCAACAAACCACAACACGCTCAGACAATAAAATAAATTTATATTAATATTTTACCTGCTTTAGTTTAATCAGGTAATAATCAATGAAGTCCCGAGGGTTTGCAGCATTCAATGATTCCTGATGCTCTTTTATTTTTTCCAAAAGATAACTTCTGATATACTCAGAATTTTTTACTACTTTGTGATGATTTCCTGGACAATAGTCAATTAGTGAAGGGAAATTATTGCAGACCTACAAAATCAGACAGAGAAATATTTTGTTGAGATGAACTGTTTTACTTTTAGTCATATATGTGGTGTGTGTATTGTATGTATGCATGCATACATGTGTGTGCCATGTATGTATGGGTACATTGGAGGCCAAAAATATCAGATCACCTGAAGCTAGTGGTTTTGGACCATCTAACATGAGTGCTGAAAACTGGACTTAGGTCCTTTGGAAGATCAGCATACACTCTTTCCCACTGACCCATTCCTCCAATCCTTGCAAAAGAACTCTTTCTATGAGGAAATACATATATCCACAATATATAGCAAGACCAACATGGATTTATAGATTCAGAAATGAAGGAAAAATAGCTGATGTAGGAGGGTCATCTGTCTTTTAGTTACTTTCATTGGTTAATAAAGAAACTGTCTTGGCCTTTTTGATAGGACAGCAGCTTAGACAGATGGAGTAGAGAGAACAGAATGCTGGGAGAAAGAAGCCGAGTCAGGCAGTCACCATGATTCTCCCACCTGACAGAGACACAGGTTAAGATCTTTCCTGGTAAGCCACACCTCGTGGGGCTATACAGATTATTAAATATGGGTTAAAGCAGGATTTGAGAATTAGCCAATAAGAGGCTAGAACTAATGAGCCAGGCAGTATTCAAAAGAATATAATTTGTGTGTTGTTATTCAGGTAAAGCTAGCCATACAGGAGCTGAGCGGGAACACAGCCTGATGCTCCAATTGCAAATAGCAACCAACAAAAGGAAGAGGTGTTTTATTTCATACATATAGCAATTCTCTGTGGTAATAGAGAGAACTGGGGCGGGAGGGAATTCCTGCCCAAATGATGAAAGATCATGATCAAGTTTCAATATTCATGAATCCTTCTTTAATAAAAAGATTATTTGTGAAAACTGACTGATGGCTTATACCATTTATTCTCTACAAGTCTGAAGTATGACATGATTCAAATCATTGTTATTTACACTTTTTAGATGATGGCTGAAGTGAAAATATTTGGGCAACTTGATTTATATCATAAACATAGCAATGCATATTTAACTCTTATAAACTAGACTATGACATGGAATGAATCATTAGAAGTGGGTGGGGCTCCAAGAGACTTTGAAAGCAAAAGTGTGGCATAGACTTTAGGGGTTTCTCTATGATCACAGGTATTCTTTCTTTATTTGCTTTTTATTTACTTTTGTGTCCCTCACACTATACATCTTCATCCCATTCACCTTCATATCTCCACGCATCCTCCCTCGGTCCTTAAACTCCTCCCCACAAAAAATGAAATAAAATTTAAGAGTAAAAAGAAAAAAGAAAAATGTTATCATGAAAGCTGTATTGTGACTAAGTGAGTCAAGCTGTACACCCTTTTATCCATATATCATTGTTTGGCAAATGTTCATTGTAAAGAGTCATTGACTGCCTCGGGGTCTCTGCTTTCTGCTACACTATCAATACAGGGCCCTTACTGGGCATCTTAGATATCCTGTCACTAGCCTGCATCATGAAGACCTTGAAGCCCTGGTTCTGCATGACCAGCTCCTATCCATGCTCCAACAGATCACAGGTGGGGTAGATGTTGAGGGGCATCAACTCATAACCCTAGATCTTGGCCTAGGTAGTTGCACTGTTGGCCAGTTCTTCAACTCTCCCCCTGTACTCACAATGGTGAACTCTCTGACATAGCTCGGGCTAGTTCACTCTTTATAATAAGGAGCTGCTTTCATACCCTCAGAGTTGGCTCTCCATACCTATATCATCAGGGCAAGATCGACTGTGTTACCCAGGCTACGTGCAGGGGCCACTCTTCCAAGAGCTGCAGCTGATAAAGCTGATAACTCTCCTAATATTATGACCTCAGGATCAGCCCTGTAATGTACCACATGTTACAAGGGAGGGTAGGCAATCTTTCCTACACCCATACCATCATAAGAAGATGAGGGGAGATCTCACATACTCACATTATCTAGGTTGGTTCACCTGCAGCTCTGCACCCCATCAATGGGGTCAATAGAGTCAACTCAGCTTTATTACCTATGGAAGTGTAGGACCAGTTTTCCAAGGCACTGAAGCTGTTAAGGAGGAGGATCACCTCCCTCATACACCACAGGTAGCAGTGGCAAGGGGAGGAGGACATCTTTCCCTAGCCCTTACCATCACATCGCAAATTAGCTGGGTGTGGCCAGCTATTCCACTCTCATAACCTTAGGACCAGCTCACCTGTGCCACTCACAACAGGGTTCACTCAACTGTGCTGCCCAGGCTAGAAGCAGGGCCTGCTTTAATGAGTGCTGCAGGTGGTAAGGGGGAGGGTCAGTTCACTCATCTGCCTCCAGCAGTGAGGGGATAATGATGAAGGTGACATCTCTCCTCCAACCATACCACCCCCTGACAGATGAGTAATGGGGCTGGTTCTCCCACAATCAGAACTTCAGGGATGACTCGCCTATACCCCTGTAAACAGTGTCGTCTCTACTGAGCCACTCAAGCAACATACTTGCTCCACTCTGTTGAATTCCGCAGCTGGTAGAGACAAGGGCAACTCTCCTGATCTTATGACCTCCTGGACAGCTCTCCCATCTGCCAGAGTCAGTGAGCAGCAGGCAGATGACCACAGGCAGATGACAGACAGTTGGGTTCAGATCTGCCAAGCTCAATTTCATAGCCCTGGCTCACCCACACCTCTAATAACAGGACCTGATCCACTGTGCTGCCACGAGGAGGAACAGGACCCATTCTTTCTGGTGTTTCGGCGAGTAAGTGACAGCATTAACCCTGTACAGCCCTTTCCTCTTTACCTAAGGTGGTATCAGAAGCTATGGACATCAACACAAATCAAGGCTGCAGCACGTTCATGAACCCTGGCAACAGCCAAGCTCTAATGAATACCAAGTTTAGCCCTGGTTAGCAACCCGCTGCCCACTTCAACCCACTCCTCACTGTTTCCCCTCTTTATATGAGCCTCTCTCCACAGTACATGAACTGTTTTTCTGTCTCTCCCATACCACACCATACATTTGCTCACCATAGTAGTGCCTGACTGCCTGGTTCCTTGATTTACTGGGCAGCCTGGATCACAGCCATTCTCGTGGAGAGTTCAGGAGATGCCACTTCAGTCTAGGACAACTCTGAGATGTATGTGGATTGTGGGCCACACAGCATTAAACCACTCATCTTCTCATTTCTACATGTCTATTTGTTAACTAGGATTCCAGCAGACATATCAAACCACTGAAACTACTCAGTGTTTCTTGGCAGATTTCATTGCCATAAATATTCTTTTGCCTTTAAGGAACTAGTCGTTCTAAACTAAAATATTCCTGCCTAGTAATATGATAAAAAAAATGTGTTTAATGGCCAAAAAGATAAGAATTATGCATAGAAGAATGTCCTGTGAACACCTGGCCATGCTTCCAGGTGTGAATGCAATACTTTATACAAAGAATTCTCTGAATGTCAAGTGGAAAACCAAGAGATACAAAACTGGCAGCCTTGAACCAATCTGAAAACTGCTTTTCAGTTTTGCTATTTGTATAACAAAGGATTTAGACCTGCCTTCCTGATAGTCTCTGCATAATGCATTAATTAGAACTGTGTTGTCTAGCCACCTCACTTCTAGGTACATATTAAATTTGATCTTTGAGAATGAAAGAATGAAAGAATGAAAGAACAAAAATATGTTTTCAGGAGGAAAAGATCTTGACTTCACCTGCATCCAGGGGGAGCTCATAATCTTGACATTCTCATTTACTTTTTCCATCAAGTTAAGAAAATTCTGATCTTTATAATCAAAACGATTCTGGAAAACAGTGGAGCAGATGACATTGCAGGGAGCACAGCTCAAGATGAACGTGGGGTCACAGGGTGAACCTGAACAAACAATTGGAAAAAACATACCATTAAAATGGACAAAGAGAATTTTTTTGGTTTTGTTAACAGGTTAAAAAGTCATTAGAAGTTGTAAACCATATCCTATCTACAATTTTCCTACCAGCTATGCATTCATTATATTGGAATCAATGTATCATTTTAATCTTAAATTTGAGGTGGCCTCATCCTCAGTAGTTGAAGAAGAACAGACCATATCTGATACAGCAATTTTTACACTTTAAACTAACTGGTACTTGAAAGAAAACAAAAGGTTTTTAAACTTGAAATTTCTAGTATTTGGAAAAGAATTGTTTCTTACTGGAATACCCAATGACCCTGTAACACTCAGATGAAAATAGAAAAGTGTACACCTGGAAGACCTCAGCCACAGTGAGTAAACCAAAGAAGCAAGTATTGATCCAAGGAAAGAGGAAACTCGCTGCAGGTGAGTTCTGGTATTAGAAGAAAAGATGTGGGGAGAAATCTTCCTTGTTACTTGAGAATCATGTGTAATTTTAAGAACAGCCCCTTCCATATGGATTTGTTTGCATTACTAAATAAAATTAAAACTTTCTTATTACAGTTAAATTCCAAGAGGGAAAACAATATGAGGGCAGTAATAAAAAATTTCTCTTTTCTCATTTCATCATTTAAAACAATGCATTTTCTCCAGAAGAAGTAAACGAAGTACTTGAAAAGAAGACAAAATAGAACAAGGTCAGTACTAGACAGAGAGCTCTGCATTCAAAGTACTTTCTGCTATTTTAGAAGAGCAAAGTTCAGTTCTGAGCAGCCTCTCGGTGGCTTGTAACTTTCTGTAACCCCAGTTTCAGGGGAATAGGATACAATTTTCTTACCTCTGTGGCACCAGGTACAAAAGTGCTGCACACATGTATATGCAGGCAAACATTTATACACATAAAATAAAAATAAACTATCTTTTAAATTAAAACTGCTGGGAGCCGATTTGAGTGGCTGCCATTACAAGGTGGCATTTGGCCCCTGCCTCGCTTGGGGGTGAGGATGTTTTTTGCATGTTGCATAGGAGGGTGCATGCTGTGCCTATGGTTAATTTGTCGCCCCCGAGCTCAGACATCTCGAGATAAGGTTGCGGTTCTATGAGCGTTAGCCTCTTTGGAGAATGGCAATTCACCCCAAGTATGGTTACCTGTCCTAAAAGGCCAGTAGGTTTGTTCCTTGCATAGCCTTTGCACTCTCAGGGAGAAATTCTCCATTGCACTGAGGAAGGTATGCATTTTACTCTGAGTACTGCCTTTGCACCTCCCAGGAGTTTATTCCATTGCACAGGAGAAGGAGTACCAGGAGTTTTGGGCCTCCTTTGATCGGTCCTCGCATCATGAGGTAAGGACCTGAACGGGAGTAAGACCTTCTCACTGACCTACAGAGAAAAACAGAAAGGGGGAACAGCTGGGAGCCGATGTGAGTGGCTGCCATTACCAGGTGGCATTTGGCCCCGGCCTCGCCTGATAAATAACTCCATATTAGACAATGCAGTGGAACCGTGCCTCTCGCATATGTGCTTAGGGCCAATTCCGTGGCCAGGAGCATCGGCAGGCACGATTCGCTTCTATAATAGAGATTACAGTTCTTCCACCAGAAAACAGGGTGAGTTGTTGTGATCTAGCTGTCCACACTCCCCCTGACGGGCGGGGGAACTTCCTTGTGGTCTGTAATTGACAAGGATGTTTGTTTTCTTTCTGGCCGGAGGGGTCTCCAGAGAAGCAGTTGAAGTATCAAAGGTTGCTAGGCAGACTCCATATATAAGCAGCTGCAGCTCAGAGCTCGGGGGCCCCTTGCTCCCTGCTCTCCCTATAACCAAGAGGCTCCAATAAAGCGTGATTTGGGAAGAATCCTCGTCTGGTGGCTGTTCCTTCCTGCTGGTCAGGGTAATTTCAAGAACAGCCACTTCCATGTGGATTTGTTTGCATTACTAAATAAAATGTAAACCTTCTTATTACAGTTAAATTCCAAGAGGGAAAACAATATGAGGGCAGTAATAAAAAATTTCTCTTTTCTCATTTCATCATTTAAAACAATGCATTTTCTCCAGAAGAAGTAAACGAAGTACTTGAAAAGAAGACAAAATAGAACAAGGTCAGTACTAGACAGAGAGCTCTGCATTCAAAGTACTTTCTGCTATTTTAGAAGAGCAAAGTTCAGTTCTGAGCAGCCTCTCGGTGGCTTGTAACTTTCTGAAACCCCAGTTTCAGGGGAATAGGATACAATTTTCTTACTTCTGTGGCACCAGGTACACAAGTGGTGCACACATGTATATGCAGGCAAACATTTATACACATAAAATAAAAATAAACTATCTTTTTAATTAAAACAACGAGTCCCAGGGGAGGATGCAATAAAAAAAATGGGAATGGGGTGACCAGAAAGGTGATGGCAGGAAGGTGTGTTCGAAACACATGTTACACTCCTATGAAATACCTATATGAAACCCACACTATATACAGTATTTGTAACAATAATGTTTATTTTTAAAAGAAGTAAACAATGATTATGTTAAAATTCTACACAGCATATTTGAGAAACAGTGTAATTTATAGATTTGTAAACATCTCACAAAATCATCATTATTAAATTACTATGCTGATATAATGCTTAAAATTTGAAAAATCATAATGATGCAAAGTGAGGGTCCCGTCTCTTTTCTGACTTCGGGATTTGGTTGCTGTTTTCCATTCCAGCAGAGGATTTGGGACTTGTGAGTCTACCCCTAAACAAATAACCCTCTATTATTCTCAAGGCTGAGCTAGTGTGAGATTTCTTTTAAGCATCCATCTTTACCTGATGCCTACAAATGGGCATGCTAACGTGGTGGACTAAATCCATGTAAAACCAGAGAGGGTCTGAAAAGAAATTCTAGACACAAAATAACAAAGTTTAGCAACATTTGTTTTTCAGCTGGTGGTTTGCCACAGTCCCTTAAGAGAGGTTTTCCTGATTCAGCTGTGGCAAAAAAAAAAAAAAAATCATGCCATCTTGAAATCTCAGTTTTCTGGGTCATGCTCCAATGTGAACTCTGACTCTCTCTCTCAGGCAGGAATTTGGGCTACAGAGCATTTGGATGGGGTTTGTGTTGCCATTAAGTTGCGAACTTAATGGCAACTTGGACCAGCTATGTGCCTGGAAGTGGAGCAGTATGTGGCTCTTGGGAGGAAAACAGCTAGCAGCTCCTACAACTGGACAGGATAGGGCAAGCAGTAATTATCATATATACCCTAGTAATGGCACAGCTTAAATTATAAGAAGTGCTTAACATTTTGAAAAGTACTCCTGGGCGGAAAAGAATTACAGATATGCAATAAAGACAAATTCAGATGAGACATTGTGTTGGAGAAATGTAAGAAGGCTTGGGAGAGAGGAAAAAGAGTATAGAGTGCCATAAAATAAAGTTATTGCTTTGAAAAATGGGTAAAATCTTTAAAGAGACAGAGTACAGATAGTCATAGAAAGGAAAATAAGCCACGTAAAAATGGAAAATTCACAGAGGGTTTGCATTATGTTTATTATTTTGTTATCTTTAAATTTTTTGACTGTGAATGAGCTAAGTACAGAGAGACATTTCATTGTATGGGCTGCTAAGCTAAACCAGCATATATATTATAAAGGTATCATGATTTCCAAATTTGGGTCTAAGGATTTGATGCTTTGGAAAAGAGGTTCCTCTTTTGTCTCCACAGAGGATGAGAACCTGTGGATTCAATCCAGGCTAATAAGGTTTGATAGAGCACTACCCCCTGAAAGGTTGCTGTGAACACCCTCAAAAAATTACTTCACCCAACTACTGACTGAGATGAACCTAGCACACAGGATACACCATGAAAGACCTGATTACCAGTGCCTTCAAACAGCAGGAAGCAGTATGGAGAAAACTATGCCCATATTCCCAAATATTGTTTATAATTGTTTCTTTACATTGAAAGGGGGATATGCTATAGAGATGAATAATTTGCTTTGCTATGGATCTTAATTTATTGATACAAATTTAGGGGAAATTTTGTGATACTGTATTTGTATATTCCTCCTCTTGATTAAGTTATTATGTTTGTGCAGTTCATTTTAAAATGTAATATATAATTTTAAAATATAGGTAAAGAGAGAGTCATCTATAATAGTCAATATTGTAGTCATGTTGGATAGATTTTCTAGATATACAGAGATGTATTTCAGATAGGCAGATATTCTTCAAACCTTTCAAAGACTTCAGAATATGGCATTTAAAATATTTTAAGAAGTTAGTACTTTTCAGGACAGAGGCACATCTGCTGCTGACAGTACAAGCTACTTCATCGAAGAGGCTTCTTATAGCGTTTGCTAGCCATTAGGGCAAGAAACTGCTCTCGCCTGAACTGTTAAACTAGACATGCAGGACCAGCAGAGAAATGGCTGCTAAACTTGCCTAAAGGTGAAATGGTCCTTTGGGCTTCCTGCTTCATGAAAGTCTCTACTAGACATTCTACAGGATACAAAAGAAAGTGACTGGCACACTGCCAATATAGGTGGAAATGTCTTTGAAATTTCCTGCTTCATGGGAAAGTCTGTTGGATACTATGGGCCTCTAGGCTGAAGATGGATGCCCCAATGGCACAAAAGAATTTTGGGTGACTGTCCAGACAACAAGAGATCTCTGTTATTTCTAGAGATTTGGAAGTTGTTTACAATGTACTTTCTATTTACTTAGGTAATATCATATCCTTCTGGAGTCTTTGATGGAGTTGAAGAATTTGTTAGCGATGATAAAAGATAAAGTAGATATAAATATTGTAACTGTAATTCTTACTTGATACTTGTTTTGTTATAGAGGAAATGGTGTGGGAGGTCCTTCTGTCTGTGCATTGCTTTTATTGGTTAATGAATAAAGAACTGCTTTGAGCCTATGGCAAGGGAAAAACAGAACTAGAGAGGAAAAGCTAGGCTGTATGCTGGGAGAAAGAAGGGCAGAGTCAGAGGAATACCATGGAGCCACCGCCAGAGTCAGACATGCCGAAACTTGGCTGGTAACCACTGCCACATGGTGATACCCAGATTAATAGAGATGGGATAAATTAGGATGTAAGAGTTTTCCAATAAGAAGCTAGAGCTAATGGCTAAGCAGTGATTTAAATATTATGGCTTCTGTGTGATTTATTCAGGTGTAAGCAAGCCAAGTGACCAGGAAGAACAAGTGGCCAACCTGCCCCAACAAAGATACCAACATTGTACAAAGGTTTTTAGAAGTGTTTCATCATTTTCTATTTTAGAAAATAATTTGAGGAGTGTAGGTGTTGTCTTCTTTTTAATAAATACTTTCTTACAAAAATCTTATATGTAAAGCCTAAATCATGTCAGGTGCATAGTAACTAAAGAGACAACACCAAGTAGGGTAGATAGAAAACTGAGATGGATCTCAGTAGAGTTGGTGGGTGAAAATGATAAAAACACATTGTATAAAATTCTCAGTGTAGTAAACAATTTTTTAAAAATGACAATACAATTTTAAGATCATGCTATAGTAGACAAAATAAATGATGAAAATTCTATTATACTAGGCTAAGAAATGACAACTGTAAATTACATCAGTGTTACCTAAGACTGTAAACATTGACCTAGAAGAATCCCTGTACTGCTCTGTTAATTTCCTCAAACCTCTGTAATCCAAGAAAATGAAAACAAATATCCTCTGATTGGGATCTGCCACTATTATAAATAGCAATTATTCTGTGATGAAATGATCCACAAAGACAAAGTACACTTATGCTCCTGGAAATGCACAATTATTCAGCACAAAAGAAAATTAACATGAAACCTATATTCATTGCTTCTGATTTAAAAAGAAAAATTTAGAATGGGTGTTATCAACATGACAAATGCATACACACACACACACACACACACACCTTGACTAAGATGCAAATGCTTAAATCCGCACTTACCATTGGTTTTCCTCAGTTCCTCCACAAGGCACTGTGCTTCCTCTTGAACACGGTCCTCAAGGCTCCTTTTGCCCATGCCCAAATTCCGCAGGGTTGTAAGAGTGAAGCGCCTTATCTCTTTCCATCTGTTTCCACTGCTAAAAATAATGCCTAAAGAAATAGAGAAACAGGATCTCTCCCTTCTTCTTGCAATGGCTTTCTGAAACCCATTCTCTTTAGAGGGATACCATGCTCAGCCTACATACAGTGGAGAGGGCCTTGGTCCTGCCTTAAAGCAATGTGCTAGACTTTGTTGACTCCCCATGGGAAGCCTTACCCTCTCTGAGAAATGGATGGAGATGTGGTAGATGGAAAGTTGGAGGAAGCAGAGGAAGGGAGAAGTGGGAACAGGGATTGGTATGAAAATGAGAAAAGATAGTTTTTTAAAAGATTTTAAATTTCATAAAAAAGAAAAATATTCTGTGAACAAATGAGAGATCTTATGGGTGGAAACCACAGAGAGGTCCAACCTGTACCTAGGGAAAAGTCCCTCCCCTCCTTTCAATTTCACTTTCAACAGAAACACTGCACCCCTCATATGAACATGCATAGTTACTTACCAAGACCTTTATTAATTCTTTCAGCTACTGGGAAGCTTCCTCTGCCAGCAAACTCCTCCCCATGATCAATCAGAGCCTCCTTCACTGCTTCATACCCATGTAACACCACAGTGGGCTGCATGCCCAAGTACAGGGTGAACACAGGGCCATAGGATTTTGAGAACTGAAAATAGGAAATAAAAAAATGTAAATACCAGCAAAAAAAAAAAAAGCCATTTCAATCTCCATGGAGTCAACCATATTTACACTGATAATATCAGTGTGGAGACTCTTTCCTCAACCACAGACCACTGCAGTCAGGAGACTAGAGAAGAAACAGAAACCAAGTAACAAAACACACATACTATTAAATTCATAGTACTACATTTATAGATTTAATGTTATACATCAGATACCTGATGTCATATTTACAGGTTTAGAAACAGAGCAGAGGACATCATATAATATGTAAAAAGACCAAGAATAGTCAAGGCACTCCTAAGGAGTAAAAATGCTGTCTGAGATATAACAATAACTGATACCAAATTATATTATAGAGTTATGTGATACAAAAAATAGGCAAGTGAACCAGTGGAATAGGCAAAATGATGCAGCAATAAAACAACAATGTAAGCCCCACTTACTTTCAAAATGCAAATTTGCAAGTCACCACAGTTGATTCTATTGAGCAGCCAGATTTGGCACAGAGAGTGGGCACCACATGAGCTGCACCATAGGCATGCAATATTTCCTGAATAAGTAGTTCTTTCTCTGGCAGGATATAAACATCACCAATATGCTAAAATCTTGGTTTCTCTGTTGCATTTCTTGTGGTATTCCATGTCCATTGGTATTTAGTTAAACTAAGCATCAGTTACTTCGTTAGTGTCTACATCAAATAAATAACCTTTGTAAAGCTGTCATTCTAAAATTCTATCAGGCTTATTGAAAAAATATTACTCACTATTGTTCTTCAACCAAACATAATGGAAAATGTTGGGTTTTTGTTTTGTTAAGATAGGAAATATTCACAAATTTTGCCATTTTGTGGAATTTTTTTGTTTTATAACATGCAAAGAAGTAAATGTCCTTTCACCAGAAACCTCACTCATTACTGAATTCCTGACAATGGCCAGGTATAAGAGTCATAAGATATACAATACTTCGCAAGAGTTTGACTTTCTGGTTATTTATAACAATACTGCCTCTAATACTAGATTTTCATCTAAAACAACTTTCAGTTTATCTTCTTTATCAAGGTACTGGAGGAGCACAAAGAATACTTACATTGGTCAAGCATTGGCTGATGTCCTTAACATCTATTTGGAAGAAATTGCCAAAAACTGGGAGAGGAGTCGGGCCAGGAGGGAGCTTCGCTCTCTCAGAGCTCTGTCTCCAGAAGGAGAAGAGAAGCAGACAGCAGAGGCTGAACACCAGGACCACAACTGCATCCATGATCCTTCTGCCTGACACAGCTGTGCTCAGCCAGCATGGAGCTTTTATAACACTACCTGCTGAATCGACATGCCTTCTTTGGAACATCACTGACTGGTTAATCAAATAACCTTTAATCTCTCTCTCAAGTAGACTTTGTCCTTCTGATAGAAATAAAAATAATATGTTCATTAACCTTGTCCTTCTTTACAGGGTATCCATTTGAATTTCTGGTTTAACAGAACAGATTGGTGTCCAATTAGTGATAATAAAAATAAACAAACATGTTTATAATGAACAACAATTTTTGAGAAGCAATAGATTAATTTTGATATGGAAGAAAACACCTCAACATTTACATTCTCATGTTAGTAACCAGGTATGATCTTAAGATTATGGATAGTTTGTATATTCTATGAAATATATTTATTTGTCAACATAGTCTTACTGTATAGCTTAGGTTGACTTCAAACTGACACTTATTTTGCTATTTTCTTTCGATGGCTAGAAATATATTTGTGCACCTCCATGGTCATGTGTATTTAAAATATTTCTTTCCTATATAAAACAGTTGGACATATTTTGTTAATCAATGTAAGCTCCTTATTTCACTCTTTGGCCATTTGTAAAGCTAAGATAACAAAACATAGCTATTAAACACACATCTTGAATCAGAAGATATATATTTAGCTTTTTTAGCTGGAGAAAGTTGTTTGTTTTTTCGGTATTGTGTAGCCCAACCATGAAAGATTTTTTTTTCCTAAAGGTAATGGGAAATAAAAAACTGCCAGTGTCACAGCTCAGAGTTGAAAGAGTTTAGAAATCAAACTGACTATCTATTGGACTTACTTACTCCCTTAGCTGGACCATAGTTTCTTAAGGAAAGGTATGAGAATTTTCCTCATACCACCAATGCAGACGTAAAACTATATAAGCATAATAGTCTCTAGACAGTAAAAATATTTGATATGACCTAAAACTCCACAAAGAGCACCATCAAGTAGGTGACAAGTATTCAAATGCCTGAGTAGGGGGAATTTCTAACTTAACCTACACTTCCTGTATTTTGCCCCCTTCCCTATACAAAAGCATTTAGTTTAATTATATTCATCATAATTTCTTGACTGTGGACTACGACACTATACTGATCATAATCACTAACATTCGTGGTAAACATGAATTTAGCTAATAATTATGTCATCATTGTTTTTATATAGAAGTCAGAAGAGTTTGATCAAGTTTTGTAATCTTGCTCAAAGTTTACAAAAATAGCTATAAAGGGAGCTATTATAAACTTCAATTACCCTAACTCATGGTTATGCTTATAATTTATAATGAAGTAAGCAATAATTAGTTGCCCAAGTCATATTGCTCTAAAATCTCAAAGAGTAGATTTGACTTAAACAGTCTTAGTAGAGTTCTTTTTATGCCCAGAGTGACACTAGTTCTGCCACATTTGTAAACCAACACGATGCTTTGGACCAACTTCTCCTTTTATTGAATACAAGAATGAAAAAACACTAAAAGAGAGATGGATCTCTATGCTCAACAGATCTACATTTTGATTTGTGTCTTAAGTAAAGAGCTGTTGGTGATGCTTGAAGTATAACCAATTACTGTAGCTGAAGCAAAGATGAACTAACTCTTGGGAAAACATTTTATTGACCCTTCATTACATTTTGTTTATTAGCTTCCCTGTTTTTTATCAACATCATGTAGCATGATTAAGAAAAACTAAGAGACAGATGTTAGGATTCATCCTAAGGTGAGAACAGTAAAACAACCAGCCACAAATGCTTATCTCTTCTTCAGTATGAAACGGTGATCCTGCCTTCATGAATCTCAGAATCAGACTCTGAGAGCTGTCTCCTCCCTTCTTATACTTCTTTCTAGAGCTGAGATTAATGGAATACAAAACTACTGGCAGATTTCTATAACAAAATGAATACTGGGATTAATGGTATGTGCCACCACTTCTAGGTCTATAAGGCTGACCATTGGGGCTGTTTTACTCTCTGATCTTCAGGCAAGCTTTATTTATCAAAAATACAAATGAAATATCACTACAACATCACATAATTTTAAAAATGTTTTGGTAATTTTATGAAAAAATCCCTAGTGCACATTCATCAAACAATTAAATAGGTTTCATAATGTCATTTTTCTTCAAGTATATCATGACTGTGACATTATAAACACCCTTTATTTACCATGTTGTTTCCTCCTTCCAGTCATCTTTCTCTTCTGAAACAGTCTCTTTTTCATGTCTGAAAAAGTAGTTCTTACTCAAAAGAATAAAAAGAAATAGTTTATTCTGGATTAAAGTATGATGGACCATGGCTAAGAAAATTGGAATAGTGTTTCCCCCAATGTCTTGTTCCAACATGGGAACAATCTCAAAGAAAACTGTAAATGGAGACCTTTGACAAATTTACCAA
Organism: Alexandromys fortis; assembly: GCF_014885135.2. Taxonomy (NCBI): domain Eukaryota; kingdom Metazoa; phylum Chordata; class Mammalia; order Rodentia; family Cricetidae; genus Alexandromys; species Alexandromys fortis. Next base: position 19,700,996 of record NW_026067893.1, read on the forward strand.
TAAAAGCATTAGGTGAAGTATTTATAAAATATGGAGAAAACTCAGGTACAGGCCTCAGATGCCTTCTAAAATTCATAGTATTTTGATTGAATATATAAATTCAAAATTTTACCTAATAGTCACATAAAGATTTGGGAAAAATTGCTATAAATAAAGCAGAGTTGGCCTCTGGTCATTTAGTTCTAGACTTGTAACATTCTAGCCTCTTCACCACATGATGTTCTTATTTTTTCTTATAACATAAAAACATTTATTAAAGAAACTTAATATTATTTTACTAATATTATTAATATTATAACATATTATAATACTATAAATTTATCAATTAATATTATTATTAATTGACTTAACATTATTAATATTATTGATTTCAGTAATTGTTATATTTGATTGACTTTGTTATAATTATTAATTATTACTAATTGACTTAATATTATTGTTTTATCAATATTATTGTTTTATCAATTGGACGGCAGAAAATTTTTTCCTAGGGCAAATGTGTGGAGATATAAATAAAAATCACAGTGATTTTTTTACTTGTGCAACTAAATTAGAAAATAAGAAAAGAAAAACTGGCTTTCTCATTCCACATGATAATTTCAAGTGAGCTAGCAGATGCTCAGCAGCGGGGACAGGGCACCTTCATAGTGTATATGGCTCCTGTGAACACAGGAAGTCTTATAGTGAGCTCCCCCACTCTGAGAAGAACTAAGGTCACCAGAGGGGTTTGAGCCTGACCTCTGAGGACCAGGAGGGCCACAAAGTCTCCAGCTCACTTCCCCTAAGCCACATAGGTAATGACTTATATTACATGACCAACCTGAGCAACCTACCTGCCACCCTGAAATGACAGTGTGTAAAGATTTGCAAAGCTGTGAGGTTTGCAAGGCAGATTAGATGGAAGCATGGCAGTTCTAAAGAGTCAGTCAGCCTTCATGTTTACCTCCTCTTTCAAGGAAGTAACATCCACAAGCAAAATCCTCTAGAACAATACATTTTTGACATGGTGGGATCTTGTAACATGAAGGGGCCAGGTCTGCTTGTTTGTTGGGGTTTTTGTCCTGCCCTTACCCCCAGCTGTTTAGTCCCAGAGAAAAATCACACAAAGATCTCTTTAAGTTATAAGCTGATTGGCCCATTAGCTCTAGCCTCTCACTGGCTAACTCTCACATCTTGATTAACGCATTTTTCTGATCTATGTTAGCCATGTGGCTCAGTACCATTTTTCAGTGGGGCAGATCACATCCTACTGCTTCCATGGTCTGAGCAGGAGTGGGAGGAATCAACTTCCTCCTTCCCAAAATTCTCCTGTTCGCATTACATCATTTCTAACTTCCTGTCTGGTTTTCCCACCTAAATTTCCTACCTGGCCAATCAGCGTTTATTTATAACATGACTGACAGAATACAGACAATTCTCCCACACCAGGATCTGACAACTAAAATAGAGAAAATGGTTGTATTGCCAGTATCTTATGGATCTACCTTGCTTATACCCAGAGAAAAATTTGAATTCAACATTTAAAAAAAAGGAAAAAGGAAGAGTAGAAGGAATGCAGAGACTTGTTCAAATATTTCATAGATATGTTCTGAAATTGGTGTGTTTTCGAGATTATAGTTAATATTTTTATCATCTTATGAATTTGTGCTGCTATGGTTGACTGTTCTTGTAACTTACTCAGACAACTTTTCAAAGAGTGAAGAATAAGGTTCTGCAGTGCTCATATTCCTACAGACATGCTCTTTAATTAGGTGTTCTTAGTCCAAGTTCAAGAACTAAGAAATCCGAGTGAGAATCTATAATGTCCAACCTAGGTGAAATAAAAAGAAACGTTACATTGAAGAATTTAAGAATCAAGGCATTGGACTCAGACCGGTGAGCCTCAAGGTCTCCTGTAAGGGAGCCTAGGCACCCTCAGCCTGTGCTCCAGGGGCTCCTGTGCTCTCCTGGATCCCGCACTGCCTGCCCCTTTCTTCCTTCTGTCCCCGGATCATTGGGCTACCAGGCGGCCCTGATTAGGTGCTGAGGAGTTCCATCTGGACGGGTGAGTGTGTGCTATCCAGGGGCAATTGTCCCGTAAGAGAGCTCAAAACCCCCTCCCCCAGCTCCTTCTGCAGGGCTGTCTTTCTTAC
>NW_026067894.1:0-92500 GCF_014885135.2 Alexandromys fortis
CTCTCTCTCTCTCTCTCTCTCTCTCTCTCTCTCTCTCTCTCTCTCTCTCTCACACACACACACACACACACACACACACACACACACACACACCCGCCACCTTCCCTTTCCTGCGATGATGGATAGCACCCTCAAAACATTAGCCAAAATAAACCCTTCCATCCTTAAATTGTCTCTATGGGCAACAGGGATTGAGAGCCTGATCCTCTCTCTCCTCTCTCTCTCTCTCTCTCTCTCTCTCTCTCTCTCTCTCTCTCTCCTGGCCACCTGAGAAGAGCTGCCTTCTCTACCACGTGTTCCCACTTAACGACCTCTCTAACCACGGGTTCCAAAGCAACGGGGTCAACCAGTCGTGGACCAACCTGTCATCGCCTCTGAAGGGATGAACCTAAATAAGCTCTCCTCCATTTAAGTTGATTGTCTCGGGCATTTTATCACAGCAATGGAAAGATGACCAATACATGTGCCAGTCCAAAATGTTTCCAGATATTATCCAATATCACCCGAGAGGAAAATATCCCTGGGTTGAAAACCACATGGAAAAATTAGGGAGTGAAAAACATGACTCTAATCGGGTGGTAATTTCCATGCTTGTACAAGGCAATTTTGAAAACAGCATGGGGTCACGAGGCAGAAAATCAAAGGAGTGAGTCAAGTGTAAAGAGAATCCTGCAAGCAGGCCTTGAGTAGGAAGGGCTCCAGAGTTCTTCTTGCCCAACTTCCTTATGCAGGAAAGGAGAACAGAGATACCATCTTTGTCTGCAGGCCACACCACACTATGCAAACATCAGCAGTTATAGGTAAATACTCCGTGCTTTCCACCTGGGAAAAAAGGGCACAGGAAACACCCCCACCCATGGAGCCCTGAGGGGGCACCCTGTGAGCATCAGATCTGATCGTGGTTTCCCATGGCTCCTGTTTCCTTCCTGGGCTATGATAAAATACCCTGAAAGCAATGCAATTTATGGGAGAAAGGGTTTATTTCAGCTCTCTGTTCTAGGTTAGTCATTTGGGGGAAGTCAAGGCAGGAACTTCAAAAGGATAGTCACATCACACCCAAGAGGGGAGAGAGGCCAATGTATGCGTGCTGGCTTGCTTGCATGTGCTCAGTTCAATTTCTCCACTCACACAGCTCAGGGCCCCCAAATGGTGCTGCCCACTCTGGGCCCACATCAGTTTACTTAAGACACCCCCTATGAGCTTGCCTACAGGCCAAGCCAGTGTACACAATCCCTCATTAAGAGAAGTACACAATCCCTCATTAAGACTGCTCCCAGGTAATTCCATGAAGATAGAAGTTACAAAGTAATCCCACACTAGCTCAGAATTGCATATAATAAAGGGTTATTTATTTAGAGGTAGACTCACAGATCACAGTCCTCTGCATGAACGGGGAACAGAACCCAAATCCAGAAGCCTGGAGAAAGAGGAAGGACATGTGTTTTACTCCAAAGTGGGCTGGTATCTTAAAACTACTGGCTGAGAAATTCCTACAGCACCGCTCCCTTTTGTTTAAATAAGAGTTCTAAGCCTAATACAAAACTATAAATAATAAGAACAAATATCAAGTATAAAAATTAGAATTATAACCAACATAAACAATATTAAGCAAGAAACATATGCTAAATGTTTCAATAAATCATTCTATACTAAGGAGTCTAAGTCTTGTATTAGAAATGGCGTGACTATGCCGGGCGATGGTAGCGCAAGCCTTTAATCCCAGCACTCGGGAGGCAGAGGCAGGCGGATCTCTGTGAGTTCAAGACCAGCCTGGTATACAGAGCTAGTTCCAGGACAGGCTCAAAAGCCACAGAGAAACCCTGTCTCGAAAAACCAAAACCAAAAAAAAAAAAAAAGAAAGAAAGAAAGAAATGGCGTGACTAAATCATAAGAGGAAAGTAACTATGACTATCTAGACTTCACCCCTATTAAAGGCCTGAGGAGGAAGATAATATTACTTGAGTAGGCAGGAAGTGCAATCAAGCAGCTTCCAAAATGTGCAGTAGTTGACAGAGACAACTGGCTACCTAGGCAATCACCCAAAGTCTCATTTGCAATGTTGAAGCAACCAACTTTGGCTAAGGCCTAGAGTAATTGACAGACCATTTCAGAGGCAGGAAAATTTTCAGAACTGTCTTACCCTATCTTGGCAAGGTTTGCCAGTCTTTTTTCTTGTATCCTGTTTGTCCAGTCTGGACAGCGTGCATTTTGTCAGTGGTTGAGGCATGGACAGTTCCGCCCAAAGGCCAGTTTTGCCAAGAAGAAAACAAGCTCCAAGTGGAATGTCTTTGGTGCTCAACATTTTTTCAGGAATAAATTGGTGCAATCAGGAACAATCATATCTCATGTCAACAGAACCCTTGGTTATTCAAATGCCATGTTCTACAGTTCTTTGAAGTGACTGAAGATTACCTATCTACGCAGAATACAATCTCTATGTATCTAAAGAACATGATTAGTCTAACTATAAGTATGACAAATATGAATGACTACTGACCTATAGTTCTTAATACCTGTATAACTTAAAGACTAAGACTTCATATTAGAATATTAAACAATCTTTAAACAACTGTACAGCAATTGAGGACAATGACCTCAAAATGCAATATGATAAATATATCCTAAAATTGTATCAGTATACAAAATGTCATAAACAGAGGTAGAGACATGCATGCATACAACCTGAAAAAATAAAATTTTGTATAGGTGTACAAATATAGGAGCATATTCAATATAACAAACACAATTTGAACTTGTATCAATATACAAGAATCTATACCAAAGTAAACTACCTATAAATAAAGGCTTACAAGTATTCACTCTATTGCTCACTATTATTATTAGTGTGAGTAAACTCACACTAATCTACCTATTATCCCATCCAATTTCCCCCTTTTTTTCCAAAGAGATCCCTGACCCTACATAATTTCCACCTCAACCCCCAACCATATACCCTATACCTATACCAGTTATAATCAACTCCTAATTGATGTCCCTAACCCCGAGGAAAAACTTTGTTGGGAGAGGGAATGTCTCCTCCTAGAACTACTTCCAGCTGTCATGGGGGCAATATTCTTTCTATGGAATCCTGTAAAAATAAATGATGGTTAAGTTTCAAGATTACCATCTGGTATAATTGCAAATAATCTCAATTAGGGTTTTTCTGAGGTTCCTATTTGGAGTCCTGACCAGAATACTGTAAGAAGGTGCACCATTTCAGCTAACCAAGTTGGAACCATCTTGAGCAGCTGGTACCTAAAATCAGTCTTAAAGTAGCACTATTAGCATCATGACGTCATATTAACCAGGTAGAATCATTGTTGTGGGGCCCATCTTTTCCTGAAAACTTCAAAGATTACTGCAGGAAAATCTAATGTTTATTGAGGAAAATTTAAACATTATTCACATAGACATATATTCAAGGAAAAATATGATATAGACAAAATAGGTATGGAGAAAAGTAAAATTTTTCCTAAGATCTTTCTTCTTTCTGTCCCATACCAGATGGCTCCTAACATGAGACAGAAACTCTGTATTTTTCTTTTAACAATATGCTTGAATTTAGAGAAGGATAGCCATTGTCCAACTCCAAAAGCCAGCTTTTGATTTTTAAGTGAGTTTATATTTCTACTGGATATATATATAATGTACATATGAAATTTTACCCTACGATGACCTGTCATCATAAGTCATATTCCTCTTTGTTTGGCGATCCTTTCTGGGAAGTTATCTTTTCCTCTTTAAGAATCCAAACATCCAGGGTCTCTTGACTTTCTGAAGATGAATATTTTTCTGCAAAGACAAGAAGAGAACCCTGCCCCAACCTTTATGAGGTTTCCTTACCACCTGTATGATTGTCACCTCTGTGGATGAGCTGTCATTTCTCTGCCTCAAGATTCAATTTTCAAATCGAATCTTTATTAATTTTGATGGTATCCATAGATTTTTTTTTCTCCTATGGAAACAAAAGGGCACCAACATGGACAACTATATCCACATAAAACCTGAGAGAGCTTGGGAAGTAATAGTAGACACAAAATAACAGAGCTGAGCGTGGCTTTTTGGTAGCTGCATTTTCTTGGGTGGGCTCTGTTTGCTAGAGGCAAGCACGTCTCATTTAAGAGAGGCTTCCTGACTCAGCTTTAGCTGCAAAAACTTTGTAGTCCTTTTAAGAGGCTCTGCCACAAAACACTTAAATGGTGTTTATGAATAGTCTACAGCATGCTTCTTGGTGGTAGCACAGACCTTGAAACACCATAGAGTTGTGGCAATAAGCATGACTCTGGCCAGTACCTCCACCATTCTCAGAAAGCTAAGGAATGAGGTGGATCTAGTTAGTGGTTAAAGCCACGACTTTGATCCTAGCCATATTACTTAGCAAATTAAAGACTCATGTGGTCAGAAAAAGAGAGATATACAGTATACATAGATTCAAAGATGAAGAAAATCTCTAAACAGTTTCCTGTCTGTTTAAAGATATATGTAGGCTTGGGAGAAGAAAAAAAAAATAAAGTCCTTTAAAGAAAGCAAGAAAGGCCGGGCGGTGGTGGGGCACGCCTTTAATCCCAGCACTCGGGAGGCAGAGGCAGGCGGATCTCTGGGAGTTTGAGGCCAGCCTGGTCTACAAGAGCTAGTTCTGGGACGGACACCAAAGTTCCAGAGAAACCCTGTCTCGAAAAACCAAAATAAATAAATAAAACTGAAATTAAAGAAGCAACCAAATTTTAGCAAGAAAGAAAAAGAACAACGCTATGTGTGGCTTTATGGGCCTGTAATTCTGCACTGGGTGGGTAGGTGGAGGCAGGAGNAAAGCTACAGAGAAACCCTGTCTCGAAAATTCAAAAAAGAAAGAAAGAAAGAAAGAAAGAAGGAAGGAAGGAAGGAAGGAAGGAAGGAAGGAAGGAAGGAAGGAAGGAAGGAGAGTAGTTGGGTATGGTGGCTAATAGGCCAACCAGTTTATAATTAATCTAGGCCTCTGTGTGTTTCTTTGGGACTAAACAGCTATGGGACTGGGCAGAACAGAAACCTCTATCAATAAATATTCTAGGTGGTGCCGCCAAAACTGTATTTTATGATAAACAGTAGAAGAAAAACTCCTTATAGAAAAGTTCTAGTTAGGGGCTGGAGAAATGGCTCAGTGGTTAAGAGTACTGACTGTTCTTCCAGAGGACTCGGGTTCAATTCCCAGCACCCACATGGCAGCTAACAGCTGTCTGTAACTCCAAGATCTGACACTCTCACACAGAGATACATGCAGGCAAAATACCAATGTATGTAAAATTAAATAAATAAATTATTTTAAAAAAAAAAGAAAAGTTCTAGTTAGCAATTGGCAAAGAACCATCACAGGAAACTGATGGGTGGATGAGTAAACAAAGTGTATCGTGGAGAGTTACCCATCTCAAAATGAGGAAATTCGGATATTCTACACCGTGATAAACCGTGAGGACTTTGTGCCACAGAATGTTAGGAGATGGCTCAGTGGGTAAGACTGCTTGATCTACAAGTATGAGGACCTGAGTTCAAATCCCTCGTCACTCATGAAAAAAGCCAGGCACACTCCACACACCTGTAATAGCAACACTGGGGAAGTGGAGACAAGCCATCTCCAGAGCTCATTGGTCAGACAGCATAACCAAGACCGATCTTCCTGTTCAGTGAGAGACAGTGTCTCAAGGCAGTACGGTGGCAAGCCACAGAAGAGGACACCCAGTGTCCCATTCTGGCCTCTTGCATGTGAGCGCGCAGCCTACACATATGCCCCTGACACACTCCCACACAAATACGTAAATAAATAAAATTTAAAGACAGGCACAGAGACACATAGTTCTATGAAGAATAAGCAGGAACCAAATCCATAGAAAGAGAAAGTAAATGCCTGTGTCAAGCCTGGGAGGAAGAGGAAAGAAGCCCGTATTTATGGGGTCTGCTTTCAGTTTTACAAATGACAGTCTCCTGGAGAGTGACTGCATGGCCTACAAAAACACTCAACACTTGCAAAATGCATGCTTTACTGGGTAAAGCAGAGGCCAGAGAGATGGCTCAGAGCTAGAGAGTGGCTCTTCTTCCAAAGGACCCAAGTTCAGTTCTCAGCAACCATGTTGGTGGTTATTGGTGACAAAAATACCTCTCACCAGGGTAGAGGTGTGGAGATTTAGAAATATAGCAAAGAATGCAAAGACACAAATGAAAATAATAAAACGGAGAAACATATAGGATAGTATTAGAAGGGAGTTCCAGTGAGTACTGAAAATTCATCCTTGTTTAATTTCCAACTGCTTAAAACACCCCTGACCTCAAAAGGCAGGAGTAAGGCAAAAGACTGCATTAACAAGGTACAAGGAAATGAACAGACCAACTGAAGGTCGCAGGCTACATTCATTGTTAAACATTCTGTTGCTAGAACAAAACAAGCCACACTCACACACTAGACCAAACCATTCTGTAGGCAAACCACTCCCCGGGTGGAATCCAAAGTTACCTCCTTAAGGGAACTGGAGCTTAGTTGGATCCTTAGACTTTTGTCTTTGTTTGAGGTAGGGACAGATCTACTTCTCTTTCCTGGAGTACAAGGGCTGGCTATTAACCACACCTGCTGACAATTACCTTGAGAGAGCAGAACTCTGTGTTCTTCTTCTAGGTGGGACCTTTGGGGTAGAAGCACAATAGCCTTGAAGGGACTAGAGGGAAGTTGTAACTCTCTGACCTTTGGTCAACAGGGAAATAGGCTCACATTTTCAGGCCCCCACAGGTGGCTCTTCAACTCCAATGGATCCAATGCCTTCTTTCCTCCGAGGGAATATGCACTAACTTGTACATAACTATGTGTGTGCGAGCGTGCGCCCGTGCGTGCGTGCGTGTGCACGCGCACACACACACACACCATGTAATTTAAAAAAATAACAAAAAAATTCTTAAAGTGAGAACTCACAAAAGTCTACTAACCAATTTATTAGGGGTGCGATGACAAGACAAACTCACAGATACAGAACAAAGCAGATGCCCCTGTAATGGTCTGTCCTGTCCCTTTAAGAATCCGCTGCATTTTATTTTTACCATAACAGCTGCCACTGATCCAGCTGACTCTGTCCAGCTGTTCTGCCAGAGAGGGAAGAGCACCAACCATGCTACTTCTCCATGCGTGCTCCATGCATGCTCCGAGAGAGCTCATCTGGCCCTTAATGTCTGTTTTATCTGGTCACGTCTCCAGAGAAAACCACACCCATGGCAAGTTATCCCCAGATGTCACTGGCTAAACAGATTGAGCTCCTACAACAATGGATAAAGCAGAAAATGTTGTACTGTGTGTATTTTGCCCCAATTTAAAATGAAAACTGAAAGACCCTCGAAGAGGACTTTCTATCAGGAGGAGACCTCCCCATGCCAAGGAACAGGCCGAGACCATACGGATGCAAATCGCAAGAGGTTTATTGGGTAAACACAGGTACCTGCGGGCGGCAAGTCTTTCGGAGGACTTGCGCGCCTGCCAACTGGAGGGCAGGTTTTTTATAGGGAAGAGCAAAAAGCAAGTTTACAGAAGCAAAAAAAGCGTGGTTATCGGAATGAGGCAGGGGCATGAATGGTTTCCTCTCTCAGCATGGGTGTCAGCAAAAGTCATCCTGTTCCTATCTTATAGATATCCTGTTTTGCAGTCAACCTGCTTTGTTGATGTCCTATCTTATTGATATTCTGCCTTGCAGTCTTCCTATCTCATCCTGCTCTCTCAAGCACATGGGATGTTCTTACGAGAGCAGGCTGGCTGCTGCAGGTTTTGAGGAGGGGGTCTGTAGGGTCTTTCATTTCTCCCTTTTTCTTTTTATTATTGAGTAAAATCTTTTACTCAAAGTAATTACAGAACCTCGGTTTCTTGTTGTGGTAACATGTGATACTGATGGGTCAGTACTAGGGCCTGAATGACTGACAGCCTGTCTTTTATAAACTGGACCAGGTGGTTTAAGATGCAGGGCCCAAACAGGAGTATCAGAAGGAGGATAATCAAGGGACCCATCAAAGAAGACAATAGAGTTGTAAACCAGGGAGACTTATTAAACCATCCTTCAAACCATCCTTGTTGTGATTTGAACAGCTTTGTCTCTGTCTTAACCTCTCTCTAAGCTTTGTAATATTGTCTCTCACCAACCCAGTGTGGTCCGCATAAAAACAACATTCCTCTTTGAGTGCCGTGCATAACCCTCCCTCTCGCAAAAACAACATGTCTAGCCCCCTCCTGTTTTGTAGGACTACCTCTGAGAGGGAGGTTAATGATTTTTCAAGTGCGCTAACCGATTCTTCCAGCGCCTTGATATCAGTATGCATGGCTGCCTGAAGTTGTCTAAATTGGCTGGTCTCCATAAGAGCTGTGGTCCCTGTGCCTACCCCCCACCCCCCGGGTGATGGCAGCCATATTCCGGGAATGGTTCCTGATCTGAGGGGTTCCAGGACTCTCCCACCAAATCACAAAGGTCGAAGTACAGGGTTGGGAAAGCGTCTGTCATTGTTCCCAACAGGGAGGTGGCATTGGCTACTTATCCTGTCATGAGATTTGTAACCCTCCAGGTTACATTGAAAACCTGGTGTGGGCTATTTTCTTGTGTCGCCATCCCCAGTCTTAGTAGGGCCCATATAATGATCAAAGGGCCCCACGGTTAAGCCTTATCTTTAAGGGGTTTTGAGTGCTGGGGTCGCGGCGGGCTCTGCTTTCTCAGCTGTATGGGCGGCCTTAACGTGTGAGGCATGGATCCAGGCTGCAATGCCGCCAACCTTCAGTGCCGTTGGGGTGGTCAGAAGGACAGTGTAAGGGCCTTTCCACCGAGGTTCCAAGTTTTTGGTCTGGTGTCTGCGGACCCAAACAGTATCTCCTATCTGGAAGGGATGCGGTACCACCGGCTGGTTCAGTTGGTCTCAGTAAGCAGCGGCGAGTGGCTTCCAAACCTCTCTTTGCACAATCTGTAACGCCTGTAAATGAGCTTCCAGAGAAGGACTGTCAGCAAAATCGGCAATGTTTGAATCAAAGAAATTTATAAATGGGGGAGGTGCTCCATATAGGATTTCAAAAGGTGTCAGTCCATGAGGCCCCGGAATGTTGCGGGCCCTGTACAGGGCCAGTGGTAAGAGGAGCACCCAGTCTCTAGTGCCAGTTGCAAGCGTTAATTTGGATAAGGTCTCCTTAATTGCACTATTCATGCGTTCTACCTGCCCTGAACTTTGGGGTCTACATGCACAATGTAATTTCCATTTGACCCCTAGGAGTTTGGCCACCAACTGACTTACCTGGGAGACGAAGGCAGGCCCATTATCGGTGCCTAAGACTTGAGGCATTCCGTACCTGGGAAAGATTTCTTCCAAGAGCTTTTTGGTCACCACCTTTGCGATTTCGTGTTTGGTGGGAAAGGCTTCCACCCATCCTGGAAAAGTTGTCTATGAACACCAAGAGGTATCTGTACCCATAGAGACCTGGCTTAACCTCTGTAAAGTCAATCTCCCAATGTACTCCAGGACGATGTCCCTGTGCCTGAACTCCTGGACCAAGCTTGGTTCTGCCTGCATTTACCTGAGCACAGGCTCGGCATTCATCAGTCACTTTTTGCAGGGCTCCATCCCTGTTCAGGAGGTATTGGCCTGACTCCTGTCTGTCCAACAAGGTTTTTATCTTCTTTAGCCCCAAATGAGTCAATTTATGTAAGTAATAATCTTTTCCTTGAAAACCTAATGTTGCTTTTTGGGGTCATATGTGGCCCCCATTTTCTTTAGGAGATCAATGTCCTCTTTACTATAGGGTAACGAACTGGAGGCTTGGGCCTCTTCCCCGTTCTTCAAGGGGAAAGCTTGGGAGGTCTTGGTTGATTTCATGGCAATCTCTCGAGCAGTGTTATCTGCCAGTCTATTTCCCTTTGCCTCAGGGCTTTGGCCTTTTTGATGCCCAGGGCAGTGCATAATACTTAATTTTTGGGGCAAAAATAAGGCTTTTAGGAGTGCCAGTATCTCAAGTTTGTTTTTAATTTCCTTTCCTTCTGAGGTCAGCAGCCCTCGTCTTCGATAAATTTCCCCATGTATGTGAGCCGTGGCGAAGGCATATCGGCTATCCGTATAAACATTTAGCCTCTTACCTTCTGCCATCCGGAGTGCCTGGGTCAGAGCGATAAGTTCAGCCCTCTGGGCGGAGGTGCCTGCGGGGAGGGCTTCTGCCCAAATTACCTCAGTCTCTGTTGTCACTGCCGCCCCCGCTCTTCGTTCCCCATTTGCCAGGAAACTGCTGCCATCCGTATACCAAGTATAGTCAGCATCTCGGAGGGGTTGATCCGTCAGGTCCGGCCTGGTCCCATGTATTTCCACAAGGATCTGGAGGCAGTCATGGTGTTCCGCTTCCTCGGCCAGGGGGAGCAAGGTCGCAGGATTAAGAGCGACCACAGGTCCGAAGTGCACCCGGTCCTTATCCAGGAGCATGGCTTGGTAATGGGTCATGCGGGCATTAGAGAGCCAGCGGTCTGGAGGCTGCTTGACCAGGGCATCCACCGCATGGGGCACCAGGATAGTCAATGGCTGGCCCAGAGTCATTTTACCCTTGTCCTTGGTGAGGACTGCAATCCCTGCTACCATTCGCAGACAGGGTGGCCACCCTGAAGCTACTGGGTCGAGTTTCTTTGAGAGATAAGCTACAGGACGCCTCCAAGGGCCCAGTTCTTTGAGTTAGGACCCCTTTAGCGTAACCCTGTTTTTCATCCACGAACAAATCGAAAGACTTGGTAATGTCAGGGAGGCCTAAAGCAGGGGAGGCTAATAAGGCTTTCTTAATGTTTTTGAAAGCCCTCTGTTGTTCCTCTCCCCAATCAAACATTGTCCCTTGTTTAGTCAGAGGATACAAGGGTACAGCCATCTCTGCAAACCCTGGGATCCAGAGGCGGCAGTATCCCGCTGTTCCCAGAAACTCTCTCAGCTGGCGGGGGTTCCGGGGAGCAGGGATGTTAGTGATAGTCTGTTTGTGCGCCTCGGTCAGCCATCTCTGTCCATCTTTTAATTGATAACCTAGGTAAATGACTTGTTCCTGGCATATCTGAGCCTTCCTGGCTGATGCCCCATATCCTAATCGTCCCAATGTCTGTAGGAGGGCTTTTGTGCCCTCCTGACATTCTTTCTCCAAAGAGGCCGCCAGGAGGAGGTCATCAACATATTGGAGCAATGTCAGGGCGGGGTACTGGACCCGAAAGTCTGCCAAGTCCCGGTGTAAGGCCTCATCAAAGAGAGTCGGGCTGTTCACCTTACCGGTAGCCAGCTGAACCTTCCGATTAGTCGTCCATCGATATCTCTTGCCACCAGCGGCTCCTTGGACTCAAGCAGATCGTTCGCTGAGTGGCCCTGTAGTCTGGGTCAGGACTGAATGCTGGGCCCCAGTGTTTACTAGGAAGGTGACTGGTGCCCCCGACATCAAGAGTTGTCCTGGGCTCAGGGCAGGGGGGCTCCTGGCCTGAGTTCCCTAATCCTCTAAGGTGAGGAGGGAGGTTTGGGGCCTGGGCTTCCTAGGTCCTTTTGTTCCTCCTGGGGCAATCCTTAAACCAGTGTCCTCGTTTCTTTACAATAGGCGCATTGGTCTCTGTCCACCTTGGCCCTAGGTCGTTCTCCCTTCCTGTCTCCCTCTCTGTTCTGTCCCTGAACCACGGTGGCCAACACCCTAGTTAATTCCTTGTTTCTCCTCTTGTCTCTTTCATCCTCCCGATCTTTCATTCTCTGCCATAATCTTTCCTCTTTTTTTTCTGGAGTCTCTCTTATTGAAAATCTTCTCTGCCTCTTTTAGTAGGTCTTGTATAGTATATCCCTGGAGACCCTCAAGCCTCTGCAATTTGCTTCTAATATCTGGACTAGACTGCCAAATGAAAGACATGGATACACTCGTAGCTTGTCCTGGATCTTCAGGGTCATAGGGGGTATACATCCTATAAGCGTCCTTGAGCCTCTCTAAGAAGGCTGAGGGCATCTCTTCATTTCCCTGTATTACTTGCTTAACCTGGGCCAAATTGGTGGGGCAGCTTGCTGCCCCTTGGAGACCCGCTGTGAGCAACTGGCAGTAAAGACGTAGGTCCCCTACCTGCGTCCATGAAGGGCGTGGGAGGTGGAATTAGGCGGTGGCTCGCATCTGCCCCTCAGTCGGCCAGCCATAGGTGAGGGGGTTGTGGATTCTTGTGGGGGTGCCTCGGCTGCCGCAGCTTCAGGTCCCTCCGGGCTCGCTGGTCCTGCATATGGAGGAGGCTCCTCCAGTAGGAGGTCTACGAGGGGAGATTCAGGGTCCAGGGGAAGAACAGGCGGGGGTGGAGTGGATTTTTTTTTTTTTGAGGATAGTAGGATGTAAGGAAAGGGGGGGGGGAGTAGGGGTTGGAGCAGAGGGAAGGGGGGAAAGCGGCTCCCCTCCCGGGGGAGGGGATGCCTTAGGGGCCGTGGGAGTAAGAGGGGATTGAGGTCCTATGTCGAACATCCGCTCCTTCGCCTGGGAAATGATATCAAGGTTAAAAGTGCCGTCCTGCGGCTATGAATGTGGGCCATTCAGACGAACGGAAAGTCACTCATTTCTCCTTTCACACTTTGACCAATTGATTGTTTGCTCGGTCCCGGACATCAGGCCAGTGATCTAAAGTGAGACTCAAAGGGGTTGTTAACGATTGTCCCACGGCACCAGATTTAGACTCGAGTACAAACAGATATACCAAAACAAAAAACATAAAAACAAAGACACAAAAAAACAAAACCAAACTCAAAATCAGAAGCTGCGCAGCATTACAGATTCAGATGGAGGTCATGCCTCCTGGGAACTAGAGGAGTGACCTGGTCACTCTTAGCCCTTACAGATACTGGAGTGTCCTCCAGTTACGGATTGAGCCCCGAAGGCTCCAGACACCCTTGCGGGTTGACCTCCGAGGGCCCGGGGTCCTGGTGTCCTTGGAACGTCTTCCAGGACTGCGGGGGAGAAGTCCCGGGCTCGTCAGCCCCTTCCCTCCGCTGGGTACAGCGCACCCAGATCTGAGTGTACAGAATTCAACAATGAACACGGAAGACAACTCAACAAAGAACACGGAAGACAACTGACTTGGAGCTGGCCAGCTTACCTCCCGATGGTGAGTCGGTAGTCCCTGCGTGGGGGGGTCTCAATTCCCGGCCAATGCACCAAATGAAAGACCCTCGAAGAGGACTTTCTCTCAGGAGGAGACCTCCCCATGCCAAGGAACAGGCCGAGACCATACGGATGCAAATCACAAGAGGTTTATTGGGTGAACACAGGTACCTGCGGGCGGCAAGTCTTTCGGAGGACTTGCGCGCCTGCCAACTGGAGGGCAGGTTTTTTATAGGGAAGAGCAAAAAGCAAGTTTACAGAAGCAAAAAAAGCGTGGTTATCGGAATGAGGCGGGGGCATGAATGGTTTCCTCTCTCAGCATGGGTGTCAGCAAAAGTCAGCCTGTTCCTATCTTATAGATATCCTGTTTTGCAGTCAACCTGCTTTGTTGATGTCCTATCTTATTGATATCCTGCCTTGCAGTCTTCCTATCTCATCCTGCTCTCTCAAGCACATGGGATGTTCTTACTAGAGCAGGCTGGCTGCTGCAGGTTTTGAGGAGGGGGTCTGTAGGGTCTTTCAAAAACAAGATTATTGAAGGAACAGAAAAAGAACTGATGAGGACTTATCACAGACAGATCAGTCTGTTATGACTGATTCCACTTATCAACTTTGGCCTCATTAAAAATAGAATAACCAGGTTGGCAAGATGGCTCAGCAGGTAAAAAGGTGCTTGCTGCCAAGCCTGATGGCCTGAGCTTGACCCTTGGAACCTCCGTGACTGCAGGGGAGAGCTGGGGAGAACGACCTCCCACAAGCTGTCCTCTGACCTCCACAGGCCCCATGCACGCTGCTCTCTGCCCATCCTACCCCACCCCAACACACAATAAAGAGGACTTTTTAAGGAGATTAACTAGGGCTGAGGGTGTAGTTGTCTAGCACACCTGAAGCCTGGGTTTAGTCCCAGAACCTCAGAAACTAGGCGAAGTAGTGAGCGTCTGTAATTCTCCACATCCAGGAGGTAGACACAGGAGGACTGGAAATTCAAGGCTATCCTTGGCTACCTGGCGAGCTTGAAGCTAACCTGGGCTACATGAGACTGTAGAGAGCGGAGGAAGCCCTGAGCGAATGTGTAAGGAGCAGATGAAAGACTGAGTACCTGTGTGTTCTTGACACAATCATAGCCATGTTACGGACCCCAATGCCTCAGACCCAGGGGAATGGCAAAGTCTTCCCCAGGTAAGGCCCTGGGGACAGCATATGTTACAAATGTTGCAAATGACTGACTTCCGCTGAACCCAGAGTGAGCAGAAACTATCCATCACAGCTTCCTCCTCTGGGAAATTTCTAGCTCTAGACTGGTTCCTTGCAGAATCCTCCCTGCTAAACCAGCCCCTGTCCAGCTGTCTGGATCAGCTGCCCCTCCATTCCGAGGTATACAGTAAACACTGAGTCTCTGAGTCTGATGGCAGTGTACCTCCCTCAGAGGGCATGGCCCGCTCAATCCCAGCTTTTCAGTACGAATGTCTGGGTCTGTGTGTCTGTCGTTTCTTTAGTCCCTAGTCACAACAGTCAGCCTATCCCTATTACTTGAGACTTTCCCTCAAATCATAATAATGATAGTGACAATAAAGGCAATTTCAGGATGCGAGTCAGCAGCATGACCCAGCAGCCCTTCATCTACCAACGGCAAAATACTGCGAGAGAAGTCAAGAAAATGACCCCGCTCACAAACACCTCCACTCACAGGAGCAACAAAAGATAAACCACCTAGAAGGCAATGCCGCCAAGCCAAGTGGATGATTCCAGCAGTGAAAATTACCAACACCGGCGGGAGAAATTGAGAGAACACAATGGACAGAAACCCCATGTTTGTGGATGAGAAACATCAATAGCTTAAAATGTCCAGACCACCGACAGCTATCTACAGACAGCACAGTTTTTACAGAAACCTCAATGCCTTCCTTCCCAGAAATAGAAATAAAACAACACACACAAATAAATAAATAATAAGATACATAAATATATTTTGGTTTTGGTTCATTTTTTCAAGACAGGGTTTCTGTGTAACAGAGCCCTGGCTACCCTTGAACTCACTCTGTAGACCCAGTTGGCCTCAAACCATCACTTAGCAATGATTTGTTGCTGTAGTTGTTGCTGATATATTCTTGTTTTGTTTTGCTGATGTATTTTTTTTTTTTCGAGACAGGGTTTCTCTGTTGCTTTGGAGCCTGTCCTGGAACTAGCTCTGTAGACCAGGTTGGTCTCGAACTCGCAGAGATCCGCCTGCCTCTGCCTCCCGAGTGCTGGGATTAAAGGCGTGCGCCACCATCGCCTGGCTTGCTGATGTATTTTTAAAAAGAACAAAGCTGAAGGTATAATACCCATATGTAGGAGATGGACGCTGGACCCCTGTCTCCTACACCAGCTACACCAGCTACAGCTACGTGAACCAGGTACCTCTGTGCTCAGCGCGGGGTGTCAAATCACACAGCTTGGCTGGAAAGAACTGGTAACAATAAAGGGCAGAGTCTAAGTAGGCTTCTGTATCTGAGAACTGTGCCAAGCAGGAGCAAGCACCGAAGCTCCCCAGCGCAGCCACACCCAGGCGGGAGGCGTCTACAGGCTGTATTGTTCCTTTTCTGTTGTGATAGATGGAATACCCCGACAAAAGCCAACTATGGAGAGAAAGGGTTCACCATACAGCCCATCACGCTGTCCTGGCGGGAGGAGCAGGGGGCCAGCCTGGGAGTCAGGAAGTGGAGGAAGAGACGAATAAGGGAGGCCAGGCTATACAACTTCAAGGCCCACCCCCAGTGATGTACTTCCTCCAACGAGGCTCCACCTCCTAAGGGTTCCATAACCTCCCCACACAGCACCACTAGCAAGGGACCAAGTGTTCAGATACACAAATCTGTGGAGTACATTCCTCATTCAAACCACAGCAAGGACCAAGTCCCAGGAACTCTAACAAATCAAAGGGAGAGGCAGGTGGACAGTCTAAAGCCCTCAGGACACACAGAAAGAAGTGTCAGGAGCTTGAGGCCAGCCTGGGCTACATGGTGAGGCTCTTTCTCTAAAAGGTGGGGCGAGAGTACTGCTGAGAAATAAAGAGGTTTGGGGGACACAGCAGCCGACTGTGGCTGTGAGGCTGTCCTCATGTTCTTCCCAGTCTCAGCCCAGACCCTCAGCCTCCTTGTGACAGACGAGATTCCATCCCTAGTTCTATGGATGGCATGTGACCCAGCCAGAGAAGCTGAGGAGCAGTTGACAGGGAGATCTCACTCTTCCCTTTGGGAGCCAAGGCTGAGGGGTGGAAGGGCTGGAGCTGGAGCTGCCCTGTTGTGACTAACTCTTCAGAGACTCCATCTGGGGCAGCAGCTTGCGGAGAGTTAAGGAGCAAAGGACCTTGTCTTTAGTTACGGTTTCTATTGCTGTGATGAAACACCTGACCGAAAAGCAAGCTAGGGAGGAAAGGGTTTATTCAAAGGCTTACACTTCCATATTGCTCTTCTTCACTGAGGGAAGTCAGGGGAGGAACCTGGAGGCAGGAGTGGATGCAGAGGCCATGGAAGGGGGGGGGTGCTGTGTCCTGGCATGTTCATCCTGCTTTTTATAGAACCCAGGATCACCAGCCCAGGGATGGTACCCCGCACAATGGACTGGGCCCTCCATCAATCACTAGTTAAGAAAATGCCTTACAGCCGGGTCTTATGGAGCCATGTTCTCGGTCGAGGCTCCCTCCTTTCAGATGACTCTAGCTTGTGTGTCCAGTGACAGAAGACCAGCCAGCACAGACCTGCTGACATCCGTTCACGGCGCACAATGAGTCTGCTCTCAAGCTGGCCCAGTTCACGCTGACGTTGGGTTCCATGGAGCTGCAGAAGGTTTTTAGATCAATATGGACATCAGCAAATGAGAGCTGACCAAGGCTGCCTAACCTGTCTAGCCACCCTGCCACACTCAGCCTGGCTCCCACCCTTTGTCCCCTCGGCTCGGCTTTCCCTCACTGCTGGAAAACACCTGAGTGACTAGCTGACACAGAAGGGAAGGTCTGTTTGGGCCTTCCTGTCTTACAGGTGTCCGTCCACAGTTGCTTAGCCCCATGTTTTATGCGGCAGAGTGTCTGGTCTGGGAGTGTGTGGTGAAGCCAGTTTGCACAGCTTATGGTGCCTGGGAAGGAGAAGGAGAGAGAGAGGGAAAGAGGGAAGGAGAAAAGAAGACATTCCCTTCCAAGAGCGCTCTCTCAGTGGCCCACCTCTTCCACTCCTAAAGTTCCCACTACATCTCAGGAGCAGCATAAACTGGAGACAAAGCCTTCAACACACGAGTGATGGGGTCACTTAAGAACAAGCTCCCCTTCTCTACCTCAGTTTCTTCTGAGCCTCACAGAGCAATCGGTGCCTCTACTGGATCCCAGTGACTCGGGAACATTCCTGTCTCTCAGCTCTTGACTGGTCTAAATTCAGACCTGGGTTAGAGGGGACAATCTAGGAGGCTTAAGTTTCTGAACGACAATCCGTTCCCAGGAGAGACGGGGTAACAGACGAGGGTGGACCAGAGCTCGGAAAGAAAAGAGCAATTGTTCCCAGAGAGAGAGTCTATGCAGAGTGTGGGGACGAGGCCGGATGTCATCAGTCCAATGGAATGATTCAGAGGAAACCCGAGGAGAAAGAAATGACCAGAGAGGCCCAAGCCAACCTGCTTGGGAAGGAAAGGAAAAGTTAGAGCCAGGAATGACCTGAAACAGCCACTTTGCGCCCCCAAATCACCTCTGAGATGACTCAGGCCTTCTGAGAACACCCTGTAAAATGCCACAAATCCAGTGACAGATGAGGTCATCTCATGCCAATGACTGGAGGAAGCTTTCTCAACACGGTGGAACTCGGCCACTGATGGAGACCCCCATTCACCAAAGCCTTCTAGAATTTTCTGTACAACTAACAGAGACAAGAGCGCCTCCGTGAGACGTGCCTCAGAGAGCCACTGTGGGTCCAAGTGGCCAGGGAGTCAGGTGGCTTGGATGAGTCACCCTTGAGTAAGCTATCTGTTCTCACATCTTAATCTCCCTGGGCATGCAGTTCCCACGCCTCCTTTCCTGGGCCCCACAGTTTCTGTGAGGAACACAGCAGCTAAAGCTGACCATCGCCAGTTGTTACGGCAGAGAAGGAACCTGTAAAAGTTCCAGCCTCTGCTGAGGCAACGGCTCAGTTGCTAAGGGTGCCTGATGTCAAGCCTGGTGAGCCGAGTTCAATCCCAGGGTCCCATGTGGTGGGAGAAGAGAACCCGACGCCCTTGGATTGCCCTCTGATCTCCACACCCGTGTGCTATGGCGCACACACCACTGCCCTCCCCACAAAAAATTAAAATACTTGAAAATAGTAGAGCTGTTATTACAAACAACAAAAGCTCTGGGCTCTCCAGAGGTGTGCACCCCAGCTTGGGGCATCATTCGCCTCCCCATCTCAGTGGCTCCACCCTCTCGGGGGTCCTCGTCTTGGTCCACTCCTACCTAACCTCACTCACGCATGTGAAAAAAGGATCATGGGGGCAGCACACTCTAGATGTTGCTCTGCGTACCCAGAAGTTGTGCAAGCAGAAAGACATTGGCGTGGTTTGTCATCGAGTGCCACACAATCTGCCCGTCAGCACGGTGGCCTAGGGATCTGGTGATCCTGATTCGGGGTCAGGTTTAGGATCTACTACCCGTCGGAGCCCAAATGTGACAGTTAGTATTGATTACATCACAGGTCTGCCAGGGGCTTCTAGACTGGGCTACTGGACCAGTAACTTCCTTTGAACCAACCATAGAGCCTCCTGCCTCTCCTCACTGGAGCTGAAGCCAGCATTCACCTCCTTCTGGAACACAAGAGCAGAAGTAGAAACATCTGGAGGTCTCCAGAGAGGGGATAAAGGCAGTCAGGGGAAGGCAGCAGGAGAAATGAGATTTCTGTGGGAGCTGAAGTTGCAGGAGAAAAGCTGGACTCCCAGAATACAGCGGCTGGGATGGGGGACAAACCTGAGATGGCCCCCTTTGGCTTGTGATCCATTTCCTTGCACCTTGTCTCCGCCTGGATCTTTGAGACGGACAGGAACTCAATTTGCTCAGAAGGCAGGGAAGTAGGTAGCAAGCAGGTGTCATTCTTTCAGTTGTGACAGCTGCCAGTCATGGTGCCTAAGAGTGGACACCTCCCTGGTTACATTCATCTACAGATACTCCTTGCTTTACAAACAGGTTATGGCCCAATATCGTTGTCATAAATTGAAAACGTACAACTCAGAAGCTAGTTCTGTAACGTGCTGAGCAAGTGCAGGGTCATGGTCTTGTAATCTCGGTTCGTAAGCATGGTAACGTGTGCGTGCGATACCGATACTGGAGAAATGTAGATAGATGGGCCCCGGGGCCTCACTGTCTAGTTAGCCTAGGTTACTGCTGAACTTCAGGACACTGAGAGACCTTGTGTCTTAGTTAGGGGTTCCATTGCTGTGAAGATACACCATGATCACCACAACTCTTGTAAAGAAAAACATTTAATTGGGGTGGCTCATTTACAGTCCAGAGGTTCGGTCCATTATCATCATGGTGGGACATGCAGGATGCAGGCAGACGTGGTGCTGGAGAAGTAGGCGAGAGTCCTACAACTTGCAGGCAAGAGGAAGTGGTCTGAGTATCTGGGCAGTAGCTTGAGCAAAGCCCTCCTCCATAGCGATACACTTCCTCCAACAAGAACACACCTACTCCAACAAAGCCACACCTCCTATTAATGCTATGAGCTTATTGGGATCAATTACATTCAAACTACCAGTCTAAACAAAAAAAAAAGAGTACAGACCTTGAGAAATGACAGTCACGGTTGTCTTCCTGCTTCCGCATGTACACAGACAGACAGACAGACATGCCTGCATGCTCATCCACAGAAACATTTGCACATACGTGAACATACATGCCAAAAGGAGGGGGGAGAATATTGTAAACTGAAAATGCCTTTGGATGCACTAAACCTGCTGAGCACTAGGTAGGCAGTACAGCCCGGTTGCACAGAACAGGCTACTTCCCTCTGGGAGTGTCTGACAGGCAGCTGTAGCCCAGGGCTGCCGCCCAAGCACAAGAGAGGGAATCACATTCCATACAAAGTCTCTAGTCCAGTAAGGATCAAGATGCGAATGTAACTCCTACTGCGCAGAAAACTCTGTCCGGCCATCATAAACGATCAGTCTAGCCACAGATCCTGCTCGGCTGCCTAGTGGGTGTGGCCGCGGGCCCCTTCCGTGTCTCCAGGCTTCATACCTCTGTCAGAAGGGCAGTGATTTCACAGGAAGTAGCAGTCTCATTGGCATTTCCAGTGTCTCGCTGCCGCAGTCACTCCCCTGAGTGTTTCTGTGTCCCCCCCGCATCCACCCCCAAGCCACCCAGAACTCAGCCGTTTGGTTACAGGCACCAGAGTCTTGAGTATCCTCTTCAAAGGCAGTGTTTTCAACACCCCGATGTGCTGGCTAGTCTCAATGCAACTTGACACACAAACTGGAGTCATGACAGAGGAAAGAACCTCAGTTGAGAAAATGCCCCCATAAGGTCCAGTTGTAGGGCATCTTCTTTACTAGTGATCAATGTGGGGAGGGCCCAGCCCATTGTGGGTGGAGCCAGCCCCTGGGCTGGTGGTCCTAAGTTCTGTAAGAAAGCAGGCTGAGCAAGCCATGAAGAACAAGCCAGTAAGCAGTACTCCCCCACGGCCTCTGCATCAGCTCCTGCCTCCAGGTCCCTGCCCTCTCTGAGTTCCTGTCCTGACTTCCTCTGCTGATGAATAGTGATGTGGAAGTGTAAGCTGAATAAACCCTCCCCTCTTCAACTTCCTTTTTAGTTATGGTGTGTTGTTACCGCAATAGAAACCCTAATTAAGACCCTGCCCATTGCTTAAGAGGGGCCTCACTCCACTCAGGAAGCACTAGTATAAAGCCCTATGCAATTAGAATGGTTTTTGTTGCTTCCCAAGCGAACGTGGACTGCCTGGAATCAGGATGGAAGATTGATCAGGCTTGGGTGCTTTCTGTTTATTCCAGGGACTCTGAAAATCTGTTCACTGGGAGCTTAGAATCCCTTATGGGAATGGGCTGGCAGCCACACACGCTGCAGAAGGTTGACCCTGGGCAGTCCCCCCGCCCCCCCCCCCACAGTGCTCCTGGGTTTCACTGAGTCCAGTAGTATGAAAAGGTCTTTATGGGTGGTGTTTGCTCACCTATGCACATAGAAGCCAGTCATCCCAAGACATTGCTGGCCCCGTGCTCACTGAACAAGCCTGTCAGGTTTGGCTATTGGCGCTATACAGGCTAGGCTAGCGTGTCTAGGGCTCCAGACAATGCATACAGAGACAGACTAAGTGTCTCTCTCACAGGGATGAAGGGCTGAGGATGGGAGGGCTGTGAGGTCGGAAACAGCCCGTCCCTAGCACAAAGAAAGAATCCTGGTTCTGTCTGGTTAACACCATCCTCAGTCACCCCAGAAGGGATGTGTCTGAGTGAGACTGGGCGCTAACCCCCAAGGTTCTCCAACCTCCCAACCCACGTGTCACCACCCCACCACCTCGACAGAGAGAAGCAAATCGAACCCTCTGAGCTCGATCACTGTTTTATAAAAGTTTGTGGGGTCTCCGAGCCTCAGTTTCTCCATTTGTAAAATGAGGTGTTCTCGGACTGCCTGGAAACATAGTCCATACCTGATCCTCACCCTGAGCGCGCGCGCGCAGAGAGGAGATAGAGGAGGAGAGAGAGAGAGAGAGAGAGAGAGAGAGAGAGAGAGAGAGAGAGAGAGAGAGAGAGAGAGAGAGAGAGAGAGAGAGAGAGAGAGAGAGAGAGAGANAGAGAGAGAGAGAGAGAGAGAGAGAGAGAGAGAGAGAGAGAGAGAGAGAGAGAGAGAGAGAGAGAGAACGAACACGGGTGCTCAGAGCGCGGCCACGCCCCCGCAAAGGCCACGCCCCTCACCTGCTGACCCAGCCCACCGCGTTGCCATGGCTACGCGCGTACACAGGCCGAGCAGGAGCGCGGGGTGCGGGCCAAGCTGGAGACTCAGCAGAGCGCGGCAGGCCGCCTTGCCCTGGAGCTGTCAAGCGGCTCCCAGCCCGTGGGGCTCTCGGAGGAGGACAGAACGCTAGCTTCCTCCTCCTGCCAGGTGAGTGCCATTCCAGGGACGACTGGCAAAGAGCAGTGGTGATGGGAAGAGGCGTGTCCCCGCCCCAAGCTCTCCAATCCAGGCTCCTGTTTCAGGACAGCTGCCCAAGCACCAACCCCTCCTCTCTAAGTGCAGTCACACCCTGTCCCCAGAGGCATCGTGATGGGACCTTAGGTCTCTAGGACATCCACCCGGTGCAGCCCGGATTAGGAGGGGAACACTCTGCCTTGGAGGTCATCCACCAACCATCAGAGAGGTCCCCTTGCCTGGCCTCACGTGCCTGGCTGTAACGCAGAGGAAGTACACAGCTGGCGCCCAGGCTAAGTAGCCCTCCCAGAATGTTCAATCCGTAGCCCATTTCTAACCCATCTCTGACCCACGTATGATGGAAGCCGTTTGGCTCTTGGTGGGGCATGAAGAGAGAGCCAATCCACAACTTAGCACGTTCAAATGACTACAGTATTTTCAGGCAGGCAAGGGACCGCACAGGATGAGACTAAGGTGTAGAAACGCCGCCTAGCAAGGCAGCGGAAGAAGTCTGAGCTTCCACAATTCCGTCTAGGATTAATAGAGAAAGGGGGGATGAAAGGCAGGTGGTACCCTCCACAGCTAGAGGTTGACCTTCCTTTGAGGTGTCGTTTTGTCCTCTCGCTCAGTAAGTCTTTACTGAACACCTGTCTCTGCCTGGCATGGCAGCTCTGGGCACTGGAGATGGAGTAGGGACCAACACTGTCAGGATGGCAAAGGGTCCCAAGATTCAAACTGAAAGGTGCATCCACATCAATATTTGAGTAATACACAGTGTTTTTAAACTGTGCAGAACTTACTTTAGAGTGCATTGTGAGACAGAGATACAAATGGATGGTGGGTAGGTGGGAAAGAAAACACAGCCAGCTGGGCATGGTGGTACACACCCGGAATCCTAGAGCCTGGGAGGGAAAGGTGGAAAAAATGAGTTCAAAGTCATTGTCAGCTATACAGTGAGTTTTCAGATCAGCCTGGGCTACTGGAGAACCTGTCTCAAAACCCAAAACCTAACAACGATAATAACAATAACAGGAAACTATTGGTTACAGAATCTGGGTGGTGAGCTCATAGGAATTCAATCTCTACTCTCTTTTCTTTCTGGGGTTTTGCCTGTATGTTCATGCACTGTGTCCACTCGGTGCCCACGAAGGTCTGAAGAGGACATCAGATCCCCTGGAACTGGGATTATGGGTGGTCATGAGCCACCATGTGGATGCTGGGACAATCAAACCTGTGTCCTTTGCGAACCCAAGAAGTCAGTGCTTTCAGCCTCTGACCCATCTTTCTGCCTCCATTTGATTTTCTTCCTATGTACTCTAGCCCACCCTCAAGCTCGCAATCCTCCTGCCTGAACTTCCACAGTGCTGGGTTCCAGGCATGCACCACCACACCCAGTTCCCTGTCTTTAAAGCTCTCTGTGTAGTTGGCATTCCCATAATACAATGTTGGGGGAAATCTGTGCAGAGTTCTGATCTCATAGACTCTTTCATCTTCCTACATCATCCCTAGAAATCAGTCCTTGGGCTGGTGAGGTGCCTCAGCCAGTAAAAGTACTTGCCGAGCAAGCCTGAGGATCTGAGTTTGATTCCCATCACCGGCCCACAGAAGAAGGAGGGAACTGACTGACTCCTGCAAGTTGTCCTATGATTTAAATATATTTACTGAGGTTTATGGACACCTGCACAAATATGAAGAGAGAGAGAGAGAGAGAGAGAGAGAGAGAGAGAGAGAGAGACAAGGACAGCGACACAGAGAGAGTTTTTGTTTTTGTTTTTTTTTAATATTTATTAAATATACAATATTCTGTCTGTTTGCCTGAAGGCCAGAAGAGGGCACCAGACCTCATTACAGATGGTTGTGAGCCACCATGTGGTTGCTGGGAATTGAACTCAGGACCTTTGGAAGAGCAGGCAATGCTCTTAACCGCTGAGCCATCTCTCCAGCCCCCCCCCACACACACACACACAGAGTTTTAAAATTAAAAAAGAAATCACTCTTTCCTAATTCAATCTATGGAGAAATTCGGTGATTTACGGAGAAAGTATCAGTTGGTGCCTGGGGTTTCAGGGGCCAGCTCTTGGAGCTTTAAACTCAGAGGGAGCGCGTGGGTCTCTGAACTGGAATTTGAGAAGCCCAGGTTAGCATCAATGGTAGCAGAGTTTGCTGTGAACCAGGCAGCAGAGGAGAGACTAACTCACCCACATTCTCTGTACTAGTAAGTGCTGGGCTGTAACTAATCTGCATGAGCTTTGGGGGTCATGGATAACTAGGTGGGCATTCATCATCCGGTCATTCAGGGTGTGCTTGGGTTATTTAGAGCTTTGGTTTTGCTTCCCCCGGTTAAGAAATATCATCAGGGGGATGAAGAGAGGACTCAGTAGTTAAGGGTTCTTACTGCTCTTCCAGAGAACCCAGGTCCAGTTCCCAGCACCCACATGGCAGATCACAACCACTTGATTTTCGGTTTTGGGGGCATTTTATATTTGTTTATTTAGTTTTTGCATATGAGGGCTCTATCTGCATGTATGTCTTTGTGCCAGAAGAGGGCACCATATCCCATTACAGATGGCTGTGAGCCCCATGTGGTTGCTGGGAATCAAACTCAGGGCCTCTGAAAGAGTAGACAGAGCTCTTAACTTCTGAGCCATCTCTCCAGCACAACCCCCCTTCACAACCACTTGTAACTCCAATCCCAGGGGATCTGGTACCCTCTTCTGACCTCTGTATGTTTCTGCATGCACTTGGTGAGCACACACACACTAAAGCACACACACTGACATAATAGAAATAAATATATTTCTAAAATACCTTGAGTGTGATTATCAGATTTCAGTTCTTCTCTGTTGGTGATCACTATTAGGCGAGATGACCTTCAGAAGGCGTGACCTTGTCACCACCTGGCCACTTCCTGTCTCTACAGATCTCCCCTTCAGGACCCAGTGGAGATCGCATCCAGCCCAGTCTGATTTAGAATGTGTCTCTCTAACCAAAGTCTTTCTGAACCACTCCGCAGGGAAATCAGAGAGAATGAAAGCCTATTTGAAGAGCGCAGATGGCTTTTTTGTCCTAAACAAAAGCACCACAATTGGCAAGCATGCGGATTCGGACCTCGTCCTAAAGGTAAGAACACAGCCCACCCCTGCCCCTTGCTAACCCCAGTGCTCCTTAGTGTGGGCCAGATGCAAGGCTCTCAAAGTCCTACCGGCTACGTCAGGCAAGCAGCCACCTCGGTTCTCAGTTCTTGTGCCGCCAAAGATCCACTATCGTGTGTAGGAATCTTCTGGGTGGAGAAGGGGAGCTGTGTGTCACCTGGAGGTGATGGGCCTTCTACCTGTTGCTGAACACATCTTCCTACGTCCCAAGTTGTCCCCTGCCCAGAAGCAGTCTTCTGATTCTGGGTGAGTTTGGAAGGTGTTCACAGAGCAGGTGCATTGAACTGCCCTCCCTGTGTCAGGGGAGGCCTCTCTTTTTCCAGACCTTTCCCTTTCCATAGCCTGCCTGTGAGGGGACCCTGGAGTCCAGAAAGCTCTGAGGTGAAGCCTTGGGCTTAGCCACAGTCTCCTCTGATCTCACTCTGTTCTCTGATGAGCTGTGGTTTGGTCCAGAGCCTCCATTCACCGACAGCTAAGGAAGTGGAAGAAATGACTAATAAAAACAAAGGCTCGGAGTCTCTTTGAATATTTAAGCAGCTTAAAATATGTATGGAAGGGCAGAGAGGCAGGAGGCGGAGCCTCCTCCAGCAGGAGAGCAGGTGCCCTGCCCACAACCTCGCCCCACGCATCCTTAATAACCTTTCTTTGAAACAGCTAAAGATTCACAGAAGGTTCCAAACACAGTAGAGGGAACTTGAGCACGCACTTCTCTCTGTTTCCTCAGTGATTGCACTTGTGTGACTTATATCAGCATCAAAACAGGCCAGGGCAGGGACCACGGTTCTGTATGTGTGGGGGAGGGTGGCCCGTGGAGAGCAGGTGGTCATGGTTATATCACAGGTGCGGATTCATACGCAGTAGCCTAGATGCAAAACATCTGTGCCATCATAGACCTGGACCCCCACTTCAGAGTTACAGCAGCCCCTCCCACCACCCCTGAACCCTGAA
The DNA here is from genome assembly GCF_014885135.2 of Alexandromys fortis. Lineage (NCBI taxonomy): Eukaryota > Metazoa > Chordata > Mammalia > Rodentia > Cricetidae > Alexandromys > Alexandromys fortis. The sequence goes on from NW_026067894.1 coordinate 26,327, forward strand.
ACCAGGACTCTCTTCTTCGTATTGATAAGTCTGTTGTTTGGAGAAAGTTGTATCAGTAACATCATACAGTGTGTGACCTCTTGCGCTAGGGGTTTGGTTTGGTTTGTTTTCCCTTTTACTCAGGCCTGGGGATGTATTTAGATTGCTAGCTTGTTCCTTTTTATTGCTGGGTAGTATTCGGTGGAGTGGACACACAGCTGTTCATTATCCATCTGTGTACAAGACACGGTGGTTATCGCTAGTTCAGGACCATTGCAGACAGCCTCTCGTTTCCAGTTGCTGTCTAGTGCTGTGATTAAACACCATGACCAAAAGCATAATTGAGGAGAGGGTTTGTTTGGCTTACGTGTTCTGATCGCCACTCAGCATTGAGGGACCTCAATTCAAGAATTCAAGGCAGGGACTGAAGCAGAGGTGACAGAGGAACACCATTACTGGCTTGCCTTCTTAAACAACCCTTGGACCACCTGCCCACGTGATGTGGCTGACCCCTCCTACACCAACGATGAATCAAGAGAATCCCACAGTCTTGTCCAAAGGTCGATCTGAGGGAGGCATTTTCCTAATTGAGGCTTCTCTTCGAAGATGATTCCAGATTGCACCAAGTTTTCAAGACATCCAGCCAGCACAGTGCTGTATGCAGTTTTTGAGAGGGCATAAATGCCTGGGAATGTGATGGCAGGGTCACCTAGCAATGTGTGTTTGGTACCTAGACACACCACCACACGCACGCACACGTGTAAAAATACAAATTTAAAAATTCACTCCACTGAATAAAGTTGAGCTGGTGAGGCTCAGTGGGCAAAGGGGCTTGCTGCCAAGTCTGATCACCTGTGTTTAATCCTGAGCGTCACATGGTAGAAGGAAAACACCAGCCCCTATGAGTTGTCCTCTGACCTCCACATGTGTGCTATGGCACGGGCACACCCCCAAATTAATAAATAAATGTAATTTTTAAAAAAACTTACAATAAATAGTTTTATTTCCCTAGGTTAATTCTAAAAGATGGGGAACCTGTTCGCCAAGATTTCTTTCAATTGGTAAACCCAACCTCATACGGGGCATAGATGTCATTGTATTTTGACATTAAATTTTCTGAAGATGAAAGGGAGTCGAGCACTTAAAATCATAGAAAGTAGCCAGGCATGACGGCAGGGGCCTTTATACCCAGCACTTGGGAAGCAGAGGTAGCTAGATTTCTATGGAGTTCAAGGCCAGCCTGGTCTACTTAGCAAGTCCCAGCCCAAAGAAAGGCTACATAGTGAGACTGTCTCAAAAATGAAACTAAATAAACCAATTAAGTACAAGGGGAAAAGTCAAACATGATCATGGAACTTAGGTATAGCCAAGGCTCATCTCCAGGGTTTCCTTCCAGACTTTTCTCTGTCCCCTGTGCAGGTTTTGGCTTCCTCATGGCAGCAGGAAGCCCACCTTAGCCAGCCTGGTCTCCACTGTTCTCAGCACACGTTCATTTCACAAATATTTACCTGGCACAAAAGCACCTAGGGCAGAGCCCCACGGTCTTGCAATCAGGAAGCAGACACATACAGGCCGTGCGTGCCCACAGACCAGCTGACCGTCACATGTCAGCATCAGGGAAAGATCAGCAAAGGTCAGGGAGGACTCAGCTACCCAAGGGAGCAAGGAAATTCCGCGTGCAAAGGCCCTGAAGTGCGAGGACACGTGGTGAGCCCAGAGTCCCAGAAGAAAAGCAGTGGGGCCCATAAGGAAGACTGGGAAGGGGGTTGAGAGGCAGGGGTTGAGGGGAGAGATCCTAGGGTGGTTACTAAGGTTCTGGTCCAGTCTGGGAGAGCAAGGGGAAAAAGGAACTGAAGGACTCCCGGCAAGGGAGGGGACTGAATTTCAAAATGGGCACTCTGGCTACAATGTGATTAGACTCCACTCCCTGACTTAACCCAGCTCAGCTCAGTGCTAAACCCTGAAGTGTAATTTGTACGTTTTAATATTGGAGATGGTTACTGACTCTCTCTCTCTCTCCTCTCTGTTTCTCTCTGCCTCTGTGTGTGTGTGCACATGTGTGTGTGCATGCGTGTGTGCCTGTGTGGCTGTCTGCAGAGGCCAGATGATGGTGTGGGAGCCCCCTGAGCCGAGTTACAGCAGGTTGTGAGCTCCCTGAGCACAGCTAAGAGATTTCAGAGCTCTTCAAACCCCTTCACCACTGAGCCATCTCTTAGACCCAACTTAAATTTTGAGACAGCATCTCACTGACCCTGGAGCTCAAAGTCTGGGTTCCTGGGATCCACCTGGTCTTTACCTTCCTATATACCCCCATGGCTAGGGTTCCAGCTGCCCCTGCCATGCCTGTCATTCACGATGGGAATCAAAAGCCAAGTTCTCAGGCTTGCATGGTAAGTGGAGTACCAACTGAGCCACCTCCCCAGCCCCTTTCTTTGTTTATGAGACGAGTCTCACTATGTTGCCCAGACTGGTCTTAAACTCCTGGACTCAAGCGATCCTCCTGCCTCTGTCACACGTGTAGCTTTGATGGCAGGTGCACATCTCTGCGCCTGGTGAACACGATTGTAATTTGAGCTCTGCTGGGAAAGGCCTTCAGTTCTTTTTGAATGGAGAAAGGTCCCTATCCAGCGGCTGATGGGCTTTGCACTTGCTTGTGAGTTTGGTTATTGAATGCAGGCTCCTAACTAGCAGATTCCTCCTCTTACCACATCCCGGCCAGCCTCTTTTCTTCCACATCCCGGCTAGCCTCTTCTCTTCTGGCAGCATCCTCTCTTCCACCTCCCTTAGTTCTGTGACAACTGATCTTGTTGTTACAGTAGCAGCCTTTAGAATCCCTCCGGAAGGGGCTGGAGAGATGGCTCAGTGGTTGAGATGGCTCAGTGGTTAAGAACACTGGCTGTTCTTCCAAAGGTCCTGAGTTCAATTCCCAGCAACCACATGGTGGCTCACAACCATCTGTAATGAGATCTGGTGTCCTCTTCTGGCCGGCAGGCATACATGCAGACAAAATACTGTATACATAATAAATAAATAAATAAATAAATAAATAAATCTTTAAAAAAAAAAAAAGAATCCCTCGGGAAGCATATCTCTTGAAGGTGTGTCTGTGAGATTGCTTCCATAGAGGGGTAACTCAGGGGGAAGCCTGGTGCTCCCTGGCTGGCCAGACTAGCCATACTGGCAAGTTCCAGGCCAGCAAGAGACCCTGTGCCATAAAATATGGTGACCAGCACCTAAGGAAAGAGACTGGCACACATGAATGCACACGCTTGAACACACACACATGCACACTGTCACATACGAATATGCACACACACAATGCTACCCTATGGGATAAAAACCACTATTGATGTTATTATCTGCTTATAAACCAAAGTGCGTAAATGGGTCTTGGAAAAGCCAAAACCACAGAGCCAGTCAGGAGTGGTTTCAGAAGTGATACTGACTCCATGCTTCCCCATGTGGCTTGAGGAACACCTAAACATCCTGTGGGCTCCCAGAGATACTAAGGCAGCAGCCACCCACCTAAAGCCGAGTAATCCTTAATGAGCCTAACAGTAAACCAGCTGACAAGCTCGTGATTCTCTTTTGAGGCAACGCGGTGAGCCGGCGCCCTCTGCTGGGAAATTAGGGTAACAACATGTTTCCCTAAGTGGATCTGGAGGCTGTACCAGGGTAGCCCTTGAGTCCTACCTGGGGTACAAAGGGCAGGTTCTCAGAGTAAACAAAGCCTAATTGCCTCTTTAAACACAAGCCTGCCAGAGTCGGCCTGCAAAGGGCATCCAGCAGCCAGTGCAAGGTCCTGGATTCGGTGACCAGCAGTATGGTTTGGCAAGAGTGTTGTGTTGAAAGGCAATGGCCCCCAAAGGGAGTCTATTCCCTTCGGCTATCTAGTGCGCTATAGGAGGTGTGGCCTTGCTGGAGTAGTGTGCTCTTGTGGAAGGAAGTGTGCCACAGAGGTGGGCTTTGCAGTCTCAGGTACGCTCAAACCACGCCCAGTGTCTCAGGCCACTTCCTTTTGCCTGCAAGCCAAGCTACAGGACTCTTGGCTTCTCCAACATCATGTCTGCCTGTATGCCACCGTGTTGCACCATGGTGATAATGGACTAAACCTCTCAAAATGTGAGTCGCCCCAATTAAATGCTTTTCCTTCGTGAGAGTGTCGTGGTCGTGGCGTCTCTCCACAGCAGCAGAAACCCCGAGAGAGAGAGCAAGTCAAGAAACAGAACCTCGGTAGCGTGGGCAGGCAAGGCTAAGCATTCAGTGCAGAACGTACCTGGAAGATGGAGCCTCCCCACAAACGGCTTTGCAGTTGGCCATCTCTGCTGCTTTGAGAGACTCTTGAGCGGGCAGAAAGAACGGGAAACTGGCTGGTTGGTTTTTAGTGGCAAGAGGGTGAGCTCGCTCTGCCCAGTAGGGTACAGGATGCAGACAAGCTGTGTAGTCTCTCCTTCAGCCACAGCTTCTGAGCATGTGCAATAGGGACCTTTGTGCTGACGGTGTCATGAGATTGCACTGATGGGAAGTGATTGGGACCGCCGCTGGCAGCTGTTAGAACAGAACATTTCCCTCGCTACGTTAGCTTTCTGTCTCCAGTGCTACACTTACTATCTCACAGCGCTCAGGCCAGAATCAGTCAGAATGGCGTGACTCAGTCCCACTGGATAAGCCCACAGATTAACAGTCCATCATATGTGTGTGATACCATTTGCCACTGAGCCAACAGTAGTAACATCTAAAATGTCGATGAGCCTGGAACGCCATTCTGACTGATTCTGATTGTCAGCCCCACATACTTGGAAGGAGGGACCGCTACTGAAGACTGGCCTGCATCAGATTGGCCTGTGGGCATGTCTGTGCGGCGTGTTCCTGGGTGCTGGTTGACGTGGGAGGGTTCAGCCCTCTCTGGGTGTTATCGTCCCTGGGCAGATAGGCCTGGGTAGTTAACAAGGGTGGTTGGACGTAAGCCTGGATGCTGGCCACTCTGCAGCACTCCTCCATGGCTTCCAATTCCATTCCTGCCTCCAGGTCCCTGCCCTGATGTCTGTCCGTGTTGAACCTTAACTGTAAGCCGAATAAACCTTCCTTCCCCCAAATTGTTTTTGGTCAGCATTTACCTCAGCAACCAAGAAACAAATGAGGATAGGACCTGAGCTTAGATTCTCAGCTTCCTGACGAAAAGTCAGGTCTCTGAAAGTCCAGGACTTGGCGTGAGTGGGTGGGAGGAGCCATGGGCTTGCTGGCCAGCCAGTCCATCCACAGCATCGATGCAGTGAGAGACACTGTCTCAAAAGTTAAGGCAAGGAGCAGTGAAGGTGCCTGCTGCGTGACACTATTTCTGGGGAGACTTGAAAAAAATATCTATACACCTCAGACAGGGAACTAATGATAGACCAAAGTGCGGATACCACCAAAGTCCAACTAGGTGGATCAATGAGTTTTATTGGGGTTACTTATGGGCATATGGGTGGGGGTTACTCGCAGGAGCAGAAATGACTCAAAGACAGCCATATCACAAAAGCCCATGCCAGCGTGGGTGATGGCTCATAAAGCTGGGAACCTGGAGCACACTGCACAGCCTGCAGTAGCTCAGCAGGTTGGAGTGTCCTTTCTGGGTAGCAATGCTTCTTCTGGGAAGTTCAGCTTGTCTGTCTGTCTCTCTTGGCAAGTCCACTGCTTAGATAAGCTTGGGGAGGGAGGGACCTCTGGTAGTTTCTGGAATTTCCTGAATAATGCCTTTGAGTTGCTTCCTTCCCTAGCTTAAAAGAGCTTCCCAGCAGGATGGGATGTTTCCCCTCCCTTTAGAACAGTGGTTCTCTACCTGTGGGTCACGACCCCTTTGTGTATGTGTGTGGGAGGAGGGTTAAACGACCCTTTCCCAGGGGGTGCCTAAGATCACCAGAAAACACAGATATTTGCATTACAATTCACAACAGTAGCAAAATTACAGTCTTGAAGTAGCAACCAGCAATTTTATGGTGGGAGGTCACCACACCTGGAGGAACTGTCTCAGAGGCGGGCAGCATCTGGAAGGGTGAGAACCGCTGCCTTAGATGAACTTTCTGTTGTTTCATCTGTTTTAACGTCACCTTCCCTCCAAGATGAACAGTTTTACCTTGGTGTAAGCTGCAGCACACGACCACCCAGTGTTGATCTCGGCTTCCACACACATGTGCACAGGTGTACACACATTGTACGCACGCGTACACACACACTCACACACACTCACACACACACAGATGAGGACTGGTGAGGACCCAGCAAGACCGCTCAGTGTCGCCACCTTCTGGCAACCCATGAGCAGCAAATATCAAGGATGTTGTGATTTTCCTATCTGCAGCCCTGACTGCTTTTTCTCTGTCTCAGTCCTCAGACATTGACAACCACCACGCGCTCATCGAATTCAACGAGGACGAGGGCAGCTTCGTCCTTCAGGACTTTAACTCCCGCAACGGCACGTTTGTCAACGAGTGCCACATTCAGAACGTGGCGGTGAAGCTGATCCCTGGGGACATCCTGCGGTTTGGCTCTACAGGACTGACCTACGAGCTGGTCATCGAGAACCCGCCCCAGGTGAGCCCAGCGGCTGCGTGGTGGAGGGTGGAGGTGGAGTGCTATGCCGGCGCATGCGTGCAGTCCTGTTCTCTGGTACCACCACAGGGCGTGACAACAAGACTCCGCCCAGGCCCAGTTCGGGTGCCTCACAGGGGGCTTAGTGGGGGGATGGGGGAAGAGGGCGTGTCAGCTCCCCGCAATGGGCACTTCCTGGCATTATATGAGATGTTCAGGAGAGGCTGGAAGCGGCTAGGTGGGTTTGAGAGCACAGAGATCGGCGCTTGCCTTCCCGACTGCTCAGCTCTGCTGTTTCTGGTCCAGCGCGGATTCCCCCTACGACGGTCTTCTCCGTGGCACCTGACATTGAGAGGGTACATCTTTAAACTCTAAAGTCCGTGTCTGAGTAGGTGATGGACACACGCCAGTTGTTTTGGACCAGCTCAGAAATGGGTCTGAGGTGACATCCTAAATTACAACATCCATTCAAGTGAAAGAGAACTCAAAACTCACGCAGCCTCAGTCCTAAGGAAGCTGTCAGTTATCCGGCTTGGCCGTGAGCGCCTTTACCCACTGAGCCATCTACCCAGTCCAGCATTGTTTTCTAAAAACCACACTTCACTCTGGTGAACTTGTGTTTCAAGGGTGGGATGGGTGGTTTCGGCGTGTGAGTACTCCTGTAAAAACAGGTTACAGCTACAGCAGGTGATGAAGGTCACCACCCCCACTTCCTCGTGGGTGTGGAGGTCACTTGCTTGACAGCTGCCCTCGGCAGCTCCACCCAAGTGTGGGTTACTGAATAGGAGCTTCATCTAGCTATTGTGCGGACACCTCAGTAGAATCAACCAAAGCCTTTTTGCTTACACTACTCTGTTTGGCCATGTGTGGGTCCAGGTGGACTGCAGAAACCATCAGTGAGTGCCAGGCACTGTGCCAGGTGCTGGGCTCAGCCAGCAGTCTGTCAGACAGTGTTTATTTAGTAGCTCTGGAGATACCACGGAAGTTACCGATAGACGATACAGTGTGTCCTTTACAATAGCAGTCATTTCAATGTTCACTATTGTGACTTCCGGATGGCGCTGAGTCTCACCAAATGTTGCCATCCCTTACCCCAGCTCATGCTGACGCATAAGTGAGTTTATAACCTAAGTCTTGGTGGGATTCATGCTTATGCTTATGAGTAAGACAAGGGTGAAGTAAGATGTGACAGGGATGAGACCTCCCCTGTCCGTCAACGACCCCGACTCCTAACAGACTTCCCTGCTGAATCGGATGCCGGCTTCCCCATACTGTGCTTCAAGACGCAGTGGCTGCTGATACGACACCTAGCCTCTGCACTGTTAATGTTTTATCTATCACTGTCTTGCAGGGCGGGGGAGGGGGAGTGTGAGAGGATGAGGTTTATGCATGTGTGTGCAGGTGCACTCACCCATGTGTGTGGAGGCCGGAGGGTGGCATTGAATATCTTCCTCCATCACTCTCGACCTTAGACAGGGTCATTCCCTGAACCTGGAGCTCACTGGTCCAACTAGACCGACTGCCCAGTGGGCTGTGATCTGTATCACCAAAACAGCAAGGTTCAGTATGAAACACTGTCTCAAAAAATAATGAAGATGGAGAAGTGATTGAGGAAGACACCCTAAGATCCATTTCTGACCCCTGTGTAGCCACAAAGGCAATCTTTCTCTCTCTCTCTCTCTCTCTCTCTCTCTCTCTCTCTCTCTCTCTCTCTCTCTCTCTTCCCCCTCCCCCCCTCTCCCTCTCTCTGAAGTTAAGGTGTGCATAATCCTAAGGCTATGAAACCTCTCATCCTGTCTGAGGTGCCACCCAGATCTCATCTAGATTAAAAGTTGACTGAGAACAGGCAAGCCCTCAGCAGTGTACATGCTTAGAACATGTGTGAGTATGGGGTGTGTGCACGCCAGCTGCTTAGAACGTGTGAATGTGGAAGGGACCTTTCTGGGGTCTGACGACATGGAACACAGAGCAGCCTCATCTGACTTCACCACAGACACCTGCTACAATGCTTTAGCTCTTGAGGGCAATGTGCTAAGAGAAATAAGCCAATCATATAACAAATCATGTGGGGCTGGAGAGATGGCTCAGCAGTTAAGAGTATGGGCTGTTCTCTCAGAGAACCCAAGTCCCCAGGACCCATCAGTGCCCAAAACTGTCACTACTTCTACAGAGATCCAGTGCCTCCAATGCCCATGGGTACCTGAACTCACATACACAGACATACATATTTTTTAAGTCTTTTTCAGCATTTATATGAGCCCATATTTGAGGGGAGAAGGAGCTCAGCTTCTACGAGGTACCCAGAGCAGTCAGGTTCAAAGAGAAAGAAAGAGGCAGGAAAAGGGAGTTGAGGAGGGAGAAGAGAGCTTCGGGTTTGTAAGACACGGCCCCCAGCAGCTTGAAGGCTGTGCTTAACACTACTCCTGTGTGTGCTTAGAAACACTTAGGATGGGGCAGACTTGGTGCAGTCTGAGACAAGCTCTCTGTGCATGCAGCCCGCAAATTCATGTTCTTCCCGTCCCCTGTCTCAACCTCCCAAGTTCTGGGGTTACAAGCATGCTCCATCACACCCGTCTTTGTCCTCTGGAGGGTTGTTTGTTTACAGTCTTTAGGAGCCCCACTTCTCCTCTCCTCCTTTGGGGTTGCTATGTTCTCAAGCCCGAAGAATTAACTGTAGCAGAAGACCCTAGGGCCCAGCCTAGTCTACCCAGCCCTGCTTGGAGCCCATGCTCCTAGAACTAATCCTTTTAGTCAAGTCAGGAGACGTGACTGCTGGGTACGTAGTTCCTCCCATACACAGGGGGAATTGCCCAGAAACACCCGGGCCCAGAGATGTCGAGTGGGTCCTGCCTGTGGTCTGGGAGGTGATGTTCCTCATCACCCAGTACTCTGGCAGTTGGTTCGCCTGAGATGTATTCAGCCCACATGTTCAGTAAGCACTTATTCAGTTAGAACAGTCTAGAAAAAAAACCTGAGGTCAGAGAGTCCAGCCAGGAGCAGACCTCAGCAGTGTCCCCTTCCTGACAGCAGACTCAAAGTGGGTCAGTGGAGTAGCGTTCCTAGGTGACTCAGTTTCCCTGGATACTTTTCTCCTCACCGGCTCTAAGAGTATTCTGGGATGCCGAGGGTCCTCGACCTGCTTCACACCAGGCCAGGCCCCTGAGCAGGGGACAGTCTTCCTGTCATGGAGTCATGACAGAAGAGGGCTCAGCAAGCTCCAGTCAGGAAGTGGCTGCCCGCTCTTCATTGGTCATTGTTTAAAGAGCGATAACAGCTTTGGAAATACTGGGGCCACAAAGCTCTCAGCAGAGCTTGGCGCTTGGACGGTGTGATGGGTATTCCCAGAGGGAGGCAAGAGACATGGGCGCACACACGCATGCATACATACACACACACACATACACACACACATACAGGGGGAAAGAGAGACGGGGAGGAGAGAGAGAGAACACAGGGAAAGAGGTGAAAGCTAGAGATGGGTGGGGAGGCGGGATGAGAGAGGGGCTGTGAGCCATCTCGTGTTCCCTGAGCCTGGGTGACTCATCGACGCATCCAAGGCCTGCTGTGGGAATAGGGGAGCCCAGTGCAGCAGACCACAGCCCTGTTGCCGTCATCACTGAATGACAAGGCACGGGGGAGACGCCTCATTACAAGCTCTGCGTCAGTTCCACTCTGGATTCTCCTGAGAGGAGAGATCCTGAAGTCTCTCCTGGGGCAAGGCTCTTGCCTGCACCTCCACTGAAGCCGCCACAGACACCTTCTTCGGGTCCCGGATTCGAGGTGTCTAAGAAGCCCCTGCTGGGAACAGGTGTTCGGAAGGTTGAGGATGCAGGTGGATGGGGCAGTCTCCCACACTGACCCCTAGGTTCTCAGCCTTGGGACCCATAGAGGGACCACAACATGGATGGAAGAATCGGCTGGGAGTCCCTGGAGCTGGCTTGACTCTCAGTGACCTGCTCACCCTTCCTTCCGTGCCCCTGTTTGCGCCCAGCATGCCATGCCTGGTGTCCATTGTAGTTGTGCGAGAAAGGGGAAGTCCTAGTCCCTGCAGGGTGACACACCATCAGTTCAGCAGCTCGGGGCTGGGGCTGGAGAGATGGCTCAGAGGTTAAGAGCACTGACTGCTCTTCCAGAGGTCCTGAGTTCAATTCCCAGCAACCACATGGTGGCTCACAACCATCTGTAATAAGATCTGGTGCCCTCTTCTGGCATGCATGCATACATGGAAGGAATGTTGTATACATAATAAATAAATAAATAAATAAATAAATCTTTAAAAAGAAAGAGAGAGAGAGAGAGAGAGAGAGAGAGAGAGAGAGAGAGAGAGAGCAGTTAGGTGCTATGTCATTGGCTTGGGAGAAGTCACGTGCAGAAGTATTGGATGACGGTGCCAGAGGGCCCTGAGATGGATCATTGCAGGTATGGAGTGTATTCGAATAGTTTACTAAACACCATGGACAATCAGAGTTCAGGCCCCCAGAGCCAAGAGACTGACAGCCTAGTGGAGGCTCCGAAGGGAGGAATCGAGGCCCACGTGGCAAAACACTTCCTGAAGGCAGGAAGGTTTCATAGCACACACCCACAGCCAGGCTCTCAGGTTCCCAGGCAGGAGGCAGGGAAGGGGTGGGAAGGAGGGAGTATGGCCACCAGAACCCCCTTTGATGTAAACTCAATTTCAGGTTAGAGATGCTGGCCCCTGGGTCACTGTTAGGTGTCTGTCAGTGTCTGGGAGGAGAAGGAAGAGGAGGAAGAGGAGGAGGGGGAGGAGGAGGAGGAGGAGGAGGAGGAGGAGGAGGAGGAGGAGGAGGAGGAGGAGGAGGAGGAGGCCCACAGATGTTGAGGCCTGAACAGCAGCTGGATCCTCACATCTTTGCTACACGATCTTGCCTCAGCATCATTGTCAGGGATGTGCTAAATGAACAAACACATGGGGCATCTCTTGGCAGTGTCTGATGTTTTTCTAGTGTCCCATGGCTAGGTCACTGTCCCAAACTTGAGGAGCATGCAAGAAGGTTCCCTGAAGGGAGTGACCCCCAAACTGGGTCTAAGACAAACCGTGACGTCCCTGAATGCCACCCCCTCTGAGCCTCCTGTCTGCCCTGTAGGTCTCCTGCCCATGGGTGATGGGCCCAGTACCTTGGCCAAGGCCACAGCCACCTCAGGCCACACAGCAGCCACACCAGGCATCCTCGCCACCCCACATGCACTTCCACCAGGGCATCCGGCCAGCAACAGTGCAGAGAAGTTGGTCGCAGGGTTGCCCCAGGCCCACCATGGTCCCGCCTGCCCCTTTCCAGCGGCCCATGAGTGCCAACGAGAAGATGTTTTCCTTCATGATGGATCCCCAGTCCCCTGTCATCAAGCAAGGTATGTACCAGGCTCTGGCGGTGACCTCCAGCAAGCGCTTAAAGCCAGGAAGATAGATCACCCTTGCTTCTCGCTTTTCTCTGATTCTAAAAATGAACTATACCTCATTGTAAAAAGCACAATAGTGGGCAGGAGAGAGGGCTGGGTAGGTAAAGGGGCTGTCACCAAGCCTAACAACCTGAGTTTGATTCCCAGAACCCCCAAGCTGACCTCTGACCTCCTTACACATGCCATGGGGTACAGCCACATGTATGAATGAAATGGGGGGCTCAGAGATGGCTCAGAGGTTAAGAGCACTGGTTGCTCTTCCAAAGGTCCTGAGTTCGATTCCCAGCACCCACATCACAAGCATTTCTAACTCCAGTTCCAGGCCATCTGACACCTTCTTCTGGCCTCCTCGGGCACAACACTCATGGGCTGCATGGACATACATGCAGGCAAAACATTCATGTGCATCAAATCGAATCATAAGTGTTTAAAATGTTTTGAGCTGGCAGTGGTGGCACACACCTTTAACCCCAGCACTGGGAGACAGAAGCAGGCAGATCTCTGTGAGTTCAAGGTCAGCCTGGTGAACACAGTTGGGCTCTAGCTATCTGTAATGAGATCTGGCTCCCTCTTCTGGTGTGCAGGCATACATGCAGGCAGAACACTGTATACATAATAAAAAAAAATAAATCTTTAAAATAAATAAATGAATGAAATGCTATTTTAAAAACATGATTACTTAAATAGAGAAGGCTGGGGATGTAGTTAGTAGGGTGTTTGCCTAGTATGTACAGAGGCACGTGCACCCTCCCACAGACATGTGCACAGGGACACACAGGCATACACAAATTAAAATAATAATAATAAAGGCTGGGCATGGCGATAGTGCACTCTGGGGGCAGAGGCAGGAGGATCTCTGTGAGTTTGAGGCCAGCCTGATCTACAGAGAGTATCCCAGGACTATATAGTCAGGGCTAGCTATATAGTGAGACCCTGTTTGAATAATAATAATAATCAAAGCCAGAGAAAATATAAACCTCAGAGCAAGGTGCATGGCTTATGCATATAACTCAGAAGGCTGAGGCCAGAAGACCACGGAGAATTGGGAGCCAGCCACCCTGCTCTGTGTGGTGAGTTTGGGGCAGCGTCTCAGAGAATGAAAAGTAATGTGACCTTCAAGGGGAAACCATGACGACGGCTCAGCGCATGGGGCCCCTCCAAGCTTGGGAACCCACCATGCCTTGTTCTCTGTGGATGTCACACAGTGTGGGCCAGCGCCATGGAACTGTCAGAGCAATGCGTGGTCGAGGGACTCTCGGGGACGATCCCTCCCACCGAGATCTTCATGGACCAGGACCTAGACCAGCAAGACAAGGTGAGGGGGCCTTGCGGGGGAGGGGGACATGGTGCTCTAGCAGCCAGAGGCCACCTCTTCTTCTCTGTGTCCTTTCTCCAAGGAACCACTTCTTATCTAATGGACAGTCGCGTCCACAGACAGTTTACTGAGCATCTGCTATGAGCCAGGCTGAGCCCCTAATGACACTATCAGCTCCTTCTGCCTTTGGAGGCTTCAGAACAGATTTACTGGTGGGGAGACTTCAAGCCAGAGAGGTTAAAGTGACATGCCCAAAGGCGCACAGCGCAAGGAGTAGAACTAGATTCGCATCCAGGTCTGGCACACTTCTCTCACACACCCAATCAACCCAAAGAGATTGCTCAGCAGTGGGAAAAATACACCCATACTGGTGGGAGGGAGTGAGAACCGAGGTTGGGGACAGCTGAGCCAAGGTGATGCCTTAGAGAAGAGGAGAGGTGAGGTCAGAGGCTGAACCCTTAAGGGAATCAGCATAGTTGAGCTTAGAAACTGACCACTCTCCACCTAGCCACAGCTTGAAAACAAAATAGAAGCCTGAGAAGGCGTGGCTCAGCCAGTAGAAGGCTTGCCTACCACGCAGGCACCAGGCATGCAGGAAGTCCCCCTGGCTTCGGACCCCAATACTGTATAAGTCAAGCAGGTAAGGCACACTTGTAATCCCAAGCACTCAGAGGTAGCACCAGGAGGATGAGAGGCTCAGGGTCATCCTGAGCTGTATAATAAGCTCAGGGCCAGCCTGGGCTACGTGAGACCCTGCCTCCAAATGAAGAGGCAACAACACAGCCGGCCAATGCCTCACTTTCCTTACAGACCAGGGTCAGAGCCCAGGGAGGTCCTGTGTGTGGGAAACAGGAACACAGGGTTCCTCCAACTCTGGGTCACAACCTGAGAGTTCTGTAGCTAGGGCCAGGAGGCAGTTCTGAGACTGGTGTCCTGAGGCCAGACCGTGAAGTGCTGTGGGAAGATGAGAAACCACCTTGAGGACACTGTCACTAGTCTGTCACCCTGCAGCAAGCCACCCCAAAATCCAGTGGCAAAAAGAAGCCACCACCATTCCCCCGTCTCCCACGAGTTGATTTGCACAATGGTCCTCTGCCAGTGTCCTGCACTTACGCACAATCGCGGGGCTGGCGGTCCCAGGCGGTAGCAGCCATACGTAGGTCTGGGTCCTCAGACAGACGGTGGAAATGGCAAGCTCTCTGCATGCAGTCTCTCCCTGGCACAGCAGCCCCCAGGTCCCCATGTGCCATGGCGGACCCTGCTGTACCTTGGAACTCCCTCCCTCTGTACCACTTCCACTACCTTCCGTCTGTCTGTCCATCCGTCCATCCGTCTGTCTGTCCACTCCGCTTACTCCGAGCTCATTCACTGTATCTTAGTTACTTTCCGTCTGTGCACTGGAGTCACAAGCTGGCTGAGACTCAGTGGACAGGAGAGGAAACACCACTTGGTGACAAAAGCCACAAAGTCACCATGTCTAGCCCACCACAGTTAAGCTGGGAATAAAATGAAAACAGAGTAACTTTTGCTGTTTCGCACCATTTGTGCCCTGATTTCCCAAGGCGCCTCCAAGGACAAGGGACAATCAACAACCAGGTAAAAAATGTTCATTAGGCAATCGTATTGGACAGTTGAAAGGCTGAGAAGCTTCAGGCGTAGCTGGATCTAGGCTCTTCAGTGACGTCATTGGAATACCCGCCTGTTCTACTCTTTGTCCCCCTTGCCGTCCGACATGCTCCAAGCAGGCCGGTTTCCTGTGCTTGACAGGATAACTGTGGCCAAGCTCAAGCCTCTGTACTTAAAGTCCACTATTCAAGACCCTTGCTGCCATCTTAAAATTCGTACATAGGGGCTCTGAGAAAACGTGGTTGACCAGCCTGGGTCACAGGGACATGAGGCTCTCCTCAGTAGGCGCCCAAGAAATGTTTGTGCCATGAATAATGACCAAGCATATTCTATGCTGAACATGGAGGCCCCAAGTGGCTCGCTTTGGATGAGGCAGGGGTTGCCTGGGACCGCAGAGTCCGTTAGAAGCTGCGACATAAGTGTTAACAAGAGAAAGACACGTGGAAGCAGCTGACAATGCCAGCAGGCTCCTTCACGCCTGTGACATCTTCCATCCCCAGACATGTATGCAGTTAGGCTTCTGGTTTTCTGGTCTGTCTGACATTCTGAGGGGCTCAGGGTACTCTCTCCTGCTTTGGGGAAACAGGAAGAATCCTCTGGTCACTTGGTTCTCCTAGGGAGATGATGTCGCATTGGCTCCTTCCGTGGGAAACTGCCGGCAGCGCTCCTCATCCCAGTGTTTTCAGAAGCCACCAGGCACTCGGCATTGTTTCTTGACTCGGTTCCCTGAGTATACTCTCATGGGGGCTTCCAGAGGACATAGAGAATTCCAGGAGAGAGGAAAGAAAAAAAATGACCCCTCCACAATACATAAAAAGTATTAAATTAATACCCTTGTTGTGGTCAGAATGTGCTGGGACTGAATGCCGTTCTAATTCCTTTGCTGGGTCTCCAACATCCTGGATGCGGGTCTCACAAGCAACCACATAGAGTGTTTATAAAGAAACCTCCTGCCCTCTGACAACCCTGGAGGATTGCTGTTTACCACGTGAAAGCATTTTTTTTTCTGGGTAAAGGAAGTTTCTGTGCCTCTGAGGCTTCATTACAGGCACCTAGGTACAGGTGTGTGATTCTAACCCAACTCCAGTCTCTCTGCGGCCTTCCAAGAGACACAGAGTTTGTAAATTCCTCCTTGCCCTTCTGCCTACCTTCCCCCATCCCCACCTTCCCCAGAGTGACACCCATGGTTCCTCCAGCTTGTGGAAACAGGCCCAGCTTACCACCCACAGCCACCCCTACTAACCTCCCTCTTGTCCGCACACAGGATGAGATCATCCTGCTCCTGGGGAGAGAGGTCAACCGGCTCTCTGATTTTGAAATCCAGTCCAAATACAAAGACGCGGTGATAATGAACCTGCGGGGTGAGTTGGCCGACCTGAGTCAAAGGCTATCCGAGACAGCCGCTGCAGCCGCAGCCAGGCAGAGCGACAGGTGCACGCCGAAGTTCCAGGGCCTGGACGAAGGCGACGACCCCAGGCAGAAGGAGATTGAGAGCATGAAAAACCAGGTAGGACCGGAGACAAGTCCACCAGAGCTCAGGGTCCCCACCGTCAGAGGAGAGCCCGGGGTACAGATGGGAGGAGCTGGAAGAGGGGCATCTAGGACATCATGGAGGTAAGGAGGGGAGAGGCGGAAATTATGTAAATACAGTACTCATATATGAAATTCTTAAAATATTCTAATTAAAAATACTTAAAATAAGCAAGGCATGGCGGTACACACTCATGCCGGCACTGGTGAGGTAGCGACGAGGCCTTCAGCCTCTTCAGTCAGCCAGTCTAGTCAAAGAGGCAAGCCCCAGGCCCCAATAAGAAGCCCTGGTCAGTGACTCCCCAAAAATAACGTCTGAGGTTGACCTCTGACCTCTACATGCGCATATATACCCATACACATGAACATACCTGCATACATACACCCGCATAAACACTTGCATACATATGTCTGCATATACACCTGCATACATATGCCTGCATACACATTTGCATACATATGCCTGCATGTACACCTGCAAACACATGCCTGCATACATACACCTGCATACACACCAGCATACATATGCCTGCATACAAGCCTATATACATATGCCTGCATACACACCTTCATACATACAAAAAATCTGACGGAAATAATAATGTGTGGCCACATTGGTTGTATACATAAACTATTGATGATTAACATGAGAGGGTCCAGTTCACTGTGCCCGTGCTATCCCTAGGCTGGTAGGCCTGGGTTCTAAAAGAAAGCAGGCTGAGGCCAGGCCATGGTGGCACACACCTTTAATCTCAGCACAGAGGCAGGTGGATCCCTGTGAGTTTGAGGCCAGCCTAGTCTACAAGAGCTAGTTCCAGGACAGCTAGGACTGTTACCCAGGGAAACACTGTCTGGAAAAACCAATGAGCCAGGCATGGTGGCACACACCTTTATTCCCAGCACTAGGGAGGCAGAGGCAGGTGGATCACTGTGAGTTCAGGGCCAGCCTGATGGACAGAGTGAGTTCTAGAATAGCCAGGACTATGCATAGAAAACCTGCTTCAAAAAAAAAAAAAAAGGAAGGGAAGAAGGAAGGGAGGGATGGAGGGAAGGAAGGAAGGAAGGCAGGAAGGAAGGAAAAGAGAAAGAAAGGCTGAGCAAGAGCAAACCAGTAAACATCATTCTTCCACGGCTCCCTTAACGTGTGAGCCAAAGTAAACCCTCCTTCCCGAAGCTGGTTTTCCCGGGTATTTAGTCACAGCCTGTCTGAACTCAAAGATGAGCAGGATCTGAATCCGACTCCAGTTCCACAGGCTCCTGTTTTAGTGTCTGAACTATTTTATTGCCAGCAGAACCCTTGGGCAAAGTCAAAGCTGCACGGCAGGTTAATGAATGGCTCTGATTATTTTGTGTTAGCAAGGGTCTCCTGAAAGCGCGTGCCTAACGATTTGCTCTCAACGCGCTCCATCCGCCACCGCCACCGTGCTGCTAGACCACGCTTGCCTTTCTGCGCCTGCGCTAATTAGCGCGCTGCTTATCACCTCTCGGCAATCATTCTTCTCGCGCTGTTAACTTTCTTATGATCCAATACCCGTTTTATTCCGCAGCCTAACCAGGCAATAAACATCCTGGGGCTTGTGCCAATGACAGACAATCTGGATATTTATTTGGGTAATGAAGGCTATGAAGACAGCTGAAAACTGTTTGCAATTTGAGACCCCGGGGCTGTGGCGCTTGATTGAAATATTTTCCATCTGATGGCCTTGAACTCTCAGGGGCAACCCTTCCCGTCTCCCGTCTCGGCCACAAGTTCCTCTTTTTAGAGAATGCCTTTGGTGTCCTGCACAAGAAAGATTTAGACTGAGAATTGGAAACGTTTGTTTTTAGTTTTGAATGTGTGTAGTGTCTGTCTGCCTGCACATGTGAACCGGTGCACATACGTGTCCCACTCAGTCTTCTCCTGAGACAGGATCGCTCAGCCTGGAGCTAGACTGGCAGCCAGCAAGCCCCAGGGACCACAGGACTGGGCTTACAGGCTTGTGTGTTGACGCTGTTGTTTGTCACGTGGGTGCTGGGATCCGAACTCGGATCCTCATGCTTGAGCAGCAAGCTCTCTTACCCACTAAGCTGTCTCTGAAACCCCTAGAAACATTTATTTCTAACTGCAGGTATCTTTTACAGTAAGCAGGAAGAGGTGAGTTGCCTTCATTAGGGGTTTATGTAGGGGAATGGGTTACAGTTGTAGTGTTGCAGAGATGTCCTGACTTATCAGGAAGCCAGGCTATACTTAGAGCAGCAATAGGACAGCTCTGGAGGCTGGAGCAGCAATAGGACAGCTCAGCCCTGGAGGAAAGGTGTCCTGGCTATCAGGAAATCAGGCTACCTGAAGCTGGAGTGCAGTCGGGGATGGTCTCCCAGCGGGATGCAACATCCTAGCAGAGCTATCTGCCTTTTCTCTGGCCCAAGATGTTTCTTCTTGTGCTAACTCTCCACTAAAGTGGAAGCATCTGCAGAAATGTAGCAATCTCCGCTGGCTCCTGGGAAAAAAGTTACCTTTTTCTGCCCGGCCTTGCTCAGCCCCCCCTTAAGGAGCATCCTAGCAAGGTTCTTCTGTGCTGCTCCACCTTGCTCAGGGCCCCCCAGGGGAGCGTCCCAGCCAGGTTCTTCTAGTCTGAAGGTTGTCACCCAAGACTCTTTTGAGAAAAAGGAATTTAGGAAGGAGGAGTCCAGGAGAGTAGCTGCCTCTGCCAGGGAGGGATAAATGTGGCTTCTAACTGAATGGGCAGTGAGGCTTATATAGGGCTTCTTAGGGGCGGAGTTTTCCCCATGGAGAATAGGGGTTGGTTAGTTTAGTTGATCAGGGGCAGAGATGGCTCTGACTTCATGGCCAATCTGTGTTTCTTTCACTGGTCCTTTTTAGCTTTTTGACTCTAATCTTAAAACCAGGGCATATTTCTTTCACTGCCTCTGAGTCTAGAGACAAAATGTGTTTCTTTGACACTAGTTTCAGAGTCAGGGCACGTGTCTTTAGTCCTGGGTTCAGGGATAAAGATATTCCCACCCCCACCCCCACCCCCGGCCCAGGTCTCAGATCCAAGGAGTGTTTCTTTTACTGACTGGGTTCAGAGTCAGGATGCTCAGTGATTGGTTGGTGTCCTGCTCCAGTTGTCCCTTTTACCCTACAGTTTCCAAAGCACACATTCGGGTGTGTCACTCCAAGGATGGTGAGGGATACAGCCTGTGCCCCCCCCCCCCCCGAAACACACACACTGGCATTTACCCTCCTTGGGTTTTTTTCATTACTTATAATTTTTTGTTAGAAGATTTAAGTTCACACAATAAGAACTCTTGAAAAGTGAAAAGTTTTTATGTCCCAATAAGCCTCTCTGCCGAGACAATAATCCAAATCACACCAAATTAGAAAAGCCCAGGTTTAATGGATGCCAATGCTCCCAGGTGGCCTTCCAGCCCTCCAGAGAGGAGCTGGGAAGGAAGACCGGAAAACCATGTGTTTGGTCTCTGGGTTGCTGTTTAAATACACTGTGGGAGTGGTCTTGAGCATCTCTGGGGAGGGGTCACCGTTTGGCGGGCTTTCTCGGGGGTGGAGTCTGGACTGAGGCCACTCCCAGAGGAGAGGGCTTGGGATGGAACTTCCACCCAAATATTCCAGACTCTCTGGGTATATGGATGCCAGGGGCTGGGGCGAAGCCTTAACCCAAACAAGAAGTAACGGGGATTTAAATTTATATAGTAAGAATTAATGAACGGTAAAAGGGCGTCACGAGCCAAGCAGACCCGAAACCCACTGGAAATAGTAAAATGGGTGAAAATGTGAGCAGCAACAGGACAGCGCCTTCAGGAGCGCCCCATCTGCTACTAAGACGTGAATTTGAACAGCGGCTCCTAACAGCCTCATGAGGACCGTGAGGCTGGCTATGGTTGGTCCAGTCTAGCCAATCATGACGTGTTGGGGTTTATATAAAGCATACTTAACATTCACTGAGATTTAATTATAGGGTCATTTCCCACATAAAGGAACCTTCCCCTCTCATGGCCCCTTTCTAGTTTCCAGGCGCTTCTCCTCCCCGACTCCCACATAGATAGTGCATTAAATATATATGGGGGCTGGAGAGATGGCTCGGCGGAACCCAGGCTGTTCTTGCAGAGGACCAGGGTTCAGTTCCCAGCACCCACAGGGTGGCTCACAATAGCCTGTGACTCCAGTTCCAGGAGGATCCGATGCCCTCTTCTGGCCTCCGAGGGCATCACAGATACATATGATGCACAGACATACATACAGGCATATACTCATACACAAATAATACAAAAAAAGGAAAGAAAATTTTTTTAAAAACCTAGAAGATCCACTTATGACGGTTGTCCTGAAATCAGAGGGAAGTCCAACGCAGGCCTGTGGCGCCATCTAGTGGTGAGATGCAGGTGCAGCGTCATGTCACCCCACCACCAACACCTCCATATGGGTGGAGCAGGAACTGCCCTTTGTCTTTTTCCTGCCAGGACTGTGACAGGGTGTCACGGTCAGCAGTCACCCGGTAGTTAAGTTTGTCTAGACAGATTCACAAGCACATACAAAAGTATTATAGTCTGTCTTCCTTCCCCCAAAGCAACCAGAAGCTAAAGCCAAAACAGCACGAGATAATCATATAATCACAGGCATTGTCTGAGCGCTTTTAAGGCTATTAGCTTATAAAATCTCTCCACAGCCCTGAAAAGTCACTCTGGCATGACCACACTCACAGAACTAAAAGCTGAGCTAGGACCAGGCATGGCGGCGCACACCTTTAGTCCCAGTTCTTGGGAGAGGCAGAGGCAGGGAGATCTCTGTGAGTCTGAGACCAGCCTGGACTCAGTGAGTTCCAGGACAGCCTGGACTACACAGAGAAAACCTATCTCAAACAAACAAAAAAACCTAAGACAGGACCCAGGGTCTTTCCTATGGCAGCATAGCCCAGAGATGGAAGGGACCAGATGTTGGCAGTCCCCACCCACAAGTACAGGCTACACAGTATAGACGCCAACTCTGTCTGTCTGTCTGCCTGTGTGTGTGTGTGTGAATGTGGTTGTGTACAGGTGTCTGTGCATGCATGTAGGTGTATGTATGTATATATGTATGTATGTGTATATATACATACATATATATATATATGCTAGAGACTAAAGGTTAAAGCCAGGTACCTGCCCCTGTCCTATTGTGTGACATTTTATCCTTTTGACTTTTTTTTTTTAAGAGGCCCACCAACCAGCTCCCAAATAAATCACACAGGGAGGCTTATTCTTAGTTATGAATGCCCAGCCTTAGCTTGTCTTGTTTCTTGCAAGCTTTTCTTAACTTAAATTGTCCCAGCTACCTTTCCCCTCTGGGCTTTTATATTTCTCTATTTCTGTATACCTTTCTTTGCTTCTTTCTCCGTGGCTGGGTGACTGGGTAGTTGGCCCTTGTGTCCTTCTCTCCTTGTTCTCTCATGGCTCCTCATTCTCCCTCCCAGAGTTCTCCTTCTATTTATCCTCTCTGCCCACCAGCCCCACCTATCCTTGCTCCTGCCTCGTTATTGGCCAGTCATCTTTTTATTAGGACCATCAGGCCCCGTAACACAGCTTCACAGAGTTAAACAGATGTAACCTAAACAAAAGTCACACACCTGAAAATAATATTCCCCAACACTGTCCCAATTAGATTTATTGAGACAGGGTTTCTCTACGTAGCCCTGGCTGTCCTGGAACTCCCTTTGTAGACCAGGGTAGCCTCAAGTTCAGAGATCCACCTGCCTCCACCTCCTGAGTCCTGAGATCAAAGGTGTGCGCCACCACGCCCATCTCAGGAATCTTTCCCAATAGCTCTCCCCTTCTGTTTCTTGACAGGATCTCTTAATTAGCAGGAAGGTTATGGTCAAGTGAAACTGGCTGGTCAGCCTCCTGTTCCCACACCAGCTCCCTGGACTGGGGGTTAAATGCACACACCACTGTAGCAGGCCAATGAGCTTCAGGGACACACCTGTCCCCGCCCCAGGGCTGGGGTAATGGGCACAGACCACCGAACCAGG
The DNA here is from genome assembly GCF_014885135.2 of Alexandromys fortis. Classification (NCBI taxonomy): domain Eukaryota; kingdom Metazoa; phylum Chordata; class Mammalia; order Rodentia; family Cricetidae; genus Alexandromys; species Alexandromys fortis. Next base: position 48,764 of record NW_026067894.1, read on the forward strand.
CTCTGTGACGTGGATTCTGGAGATCTGTCCTCATGCTCACAAAGCTGGCACTTCACCCCCTGAGCCATCAGCCCCCAGAGCATCCAACACCAGTTCCTGTGGCCTGTGATAGACGGGGAGCCAGGCACCTGCAGGCTGGGCTTAATGAAGCCGCACAGCAGGCCAGCTGTGAGTCCCTAAGCAGGCCACCCCAGCTCTCCTGATCTTGATTTCAAGTGGGAACCGTATGGGGACATCTTTTAGGGTGCTACGAGGCTCTGTAGAAGAAACCAGGTCTGTGCCTATGTCTGGAGCACTGGCGAGTGTGTCCGGCTTTTGGACATTGCAACTCAACAATGCCATTGACAGTATTCATGTGTAAGAACTACACTATTTTTTTTAAAAGAAATCTCAAACTAATAGTAATGTCATGGGCCAGTGAAAGCATTTTCTCCCAAGCCTTAACTGAAATGAAAAAGAAAATGAAATGTGTTCCCGGGCAATGTTGAAACCTGCACGGCAGCCGTATATGCGGTTCTGTTGAACTTGTCCATATTGGGTTCCGTGGTCTAAGTTGATGAGGATGACTGACCAGGTCTCTTCCTCAAGAGGGCACCAGATCTCATTACAAATGGTGGTGAGCCACCATGTGGTTGCTGGGAGTTGAACTCAGGACCTTTGAAAGAGCAGGCAGGGCTCTTAACCACTAAGCTATCTCTCCAGCCTTAACTACCTAAGCTAAATTCCTGGGCCCCACAGGAAGAGAGAGAGAGAGAGAGAGAGAGAGAGAGAGAGAGAGAGAGAGAGAGAGAGAGAAACTGAAGGTTGTCCTTGGATCTCCACAGATACACTATGGTATGCTCATAACAAACCCCCAATAAAATTGTTTTTAAAACTCATAGTGTTTTAAATCAGTTTCTGGTTTTGTGTTGGATCACATCCATAGCTAACCTGGGGCACACACAGTCTGTGAGCTTCAGGTTGAACACGTCTTCTAGAGGGCTCTGTGAAATATGCCCATTGTCATCTGAGGAAATTAAGGTTATGACCCGTGCCCTCTCTTGAACTCTGCTTGACATCTAGCCCGTGATGGTTGATGGGAACCCCAGGACTGGTCTATTTCTGAGAGTTCCAATAACCTAAGAAAGCACATTAAAGGACAGATATCCCAGGGCAGTGGCACCTTTGTCAGCCCCAAAACAAGGTCTTGTGACACATCAGAATCTCTGCACAGGTTTGGGAAATACCCCTGCATCTTGGATCTGGGCCAGATGCCCACTGACTATGTGCTGCCTCCTCTCACAGATCAGCGCCCTTCAAAAAGGCTATAGCCAGATGCTGTGTCATACCCTGGCCGAGCGCAACTCGGAAATCGCATCGCTGAAGAATGAAGGTGAGAACTTAAAGAGAGACCACACCATCACATCAGGTGAGCTCTTCTGGAGTCAGGCTTAGGAGACGCTCGCTACCCCACCACTCACTCTTGTGGCCCTGGCAGACATCACCAATCAACTACCACATTTTGCTCCTTGAGCTTGGACAGAGCCTCAGAGTTCTTAGCAACCCTCAGGCCATATTATTGGTGACTGGGGGTCTTCCCCAGAAGTGTGCTTACCACCCAACTTTAGCCCAGGGACCACCTCAAAGTCAGCCATCCTGTGACCAAAGTCACTCACCATCTGAGTAGACATATTCTGTTAGCTAGCACCCATCTCTTCAGGGAGAACAAATATGCTGAGTGGCCTGGAGCCCTGAGAACCACTTCCTTTAATGGGCTCTTGGCCCCAAGTAAAGACATTTTACCAACTGATCAACTGAGGTACTTCCATGCTGAAGAATATGGGGAGGAGACAGTTAACTCATAAGCCACCTTGCCAGCCACAGGGATTAATTAGCATGGATCCACCCATCCATCCATCCACCCATCCATCCACCCACCCACCCATCCATCTACCCATCCATCCACCTATCTCTACCCATCCATCCATCCATCCATCCACCCATCCATCCACCCACCCACCCATCCATCTACCCATCCATCCACCTATCTCTACCCACCCATCCATCCATCCATCCACCCATCCACCCATCCACCCATCTACCCATCCATCCACCCACCCACCCACCCATCCACCCACCCATCCATCTACCCCTATAGTACTTTACTGGGAAGAGAACCCTGAGCAAGTCATAATCAGTTCCTACGAGGGTGACACAATGACAGTCAAATCGGTAAGTAAGCAAGCATCTGGGAGATTAAATGATGCTGTAAAGAAAACAACATGGGCCAGCATGGTGGTGAGGGGCTTCGGGAGTAAGGAAAAGGAGACCACATGTGTCGGCAGGAAGAGCCCTGTAGAACAGAGTGCTGTTAGCAGCAGTGTATGCAAAGGTCCTGGGGTAGGAACCAGCTAGCTCTGCTGAAGGCGCAGCAGGTGAGTCTCAGGGAAAGGAAAATTGTGAGGGGGTGGGGATGTCAGAGAAGAAGGCAGAGCCAAATCCCACAGGGAATTGTTTTCTAAGTGTGCTGGAAAGCCACTAGGGTATTTGAAGCAGAGCGCAGTGTGTTCTCAATACCAGAGGGGATAGAGGCAGTAGGAGAGAGAAAGGGAAGTGTGTCAAGAATTCTGGAACAGAGATAGGTCCAGGGAAGCAGCTCAGTCAGTAAGGTATTTGCAAGGGTACCCAATTTCAGTCCCAGAACTTGTGTTAAAAGTCAGCACGGTGGTGCACACTGGTAATCCCAGCAGAGAGGAGGCAGAGACAGCAAGATCCCTGGGACTCATGTAATTGCTAAGCTCCGCTCGATGAGAGACCCTATCTCAAAAAACAAACAAACAAAGAGAGTAAGGGAAAGTCAGACATCAATGTTTATCAGGGCAACCGGCAGGAGGAGCATCTCCTCCACCAGGAAGAGATTCTGTGTGGAGGAAACGTCCATACAACATGGTCTCAGCCGCATTCCAGCTCCTGGGGTCCTCCGTGGCAGCCATGACAGTAATCCTTGCTGTGTCTTTGGTCTCTGCTTTTGCTTTGTTCGAAACAGGGATGGTGACGTCGTTACAGAAAGATGTGTCAGCGCGGAATGAGCAAGTTCAGCAGCTGAAGGGGGAAGTGAACCAACTGAAGAATCAGAACAAGGAGAAGGAGCTCCAGCTGGAAGCCCTGAGCTCCAGAGTGAGTGTCCAGGTCACCGTCTCCCGAGTGCTCAGTATGAGGGACCCACACGGGTCATGTGGCATGCCCCTCTTCACCTCTCTTAGCCTTGACTTCGGACTACACAGCCTCCTCCCGCAGCGTGGGGTCCAAGCACACAAGGAGGACTTGCCCGAAGACTAAATCCTAAAATGTCCTCCTCGGCAGACCAACATAGAGAGCCAGATTCCATATGGCTTTTCTTTTTTTTTTTCTAAGAATTATTCTCTTTTTAATCATTCTTGTCTGCACGGGTAGGTGAGTGCAGCACCTGTAGTGGCCTGAGGAGGGCGCAAGATCCCCCTGGAGTGTTTATGTGTTGCCATGTGGGTGCTGGGAATTGAACCTGGGTCCTCTGAAAGAGCAGCCAGTGCTCTTAACCACTGAGCTATCTCTCCAGCCCCCTCCCTGCAGCTTTCCAAAGAACAGTGAGCACGAGAACGGAATTACCATCATGCAGAGTCTAACTCATAAGCATGTCCATTCTGCCCTAGTTTCATTTCTGTTGCTGAGGTAAAATATCTTGACTCCCCCCCCCCAAAGAAAAAGAAAAAAAAAGCAACTCAGGAAAGAAATGATTTATCAGATTTATTTGTCTTACAATTCTAGGCTATAGTTCACCACTGAGGGGAAGTCAAGGCAGGGACTCGAAGCCTCGTGTCCTTAGTCAAGGGCAGAGAGAGAATGATCCCACAGACCCTGCTTGCTTGTTGTCGGTTGTTACCTCTCTCTCATGCTGTTCAGGATCCCTTGCCTAGGGAGTGGTGCCACCCACAATGGGCTGGGTCTTCCCACATCCGTTAAGAATCACAAAAACTCCCCCGATAGGCATACACACAGGTCATCCCAGGTAAATAATTCCTCACCCTATTCCCCGGCAACTAGGATGGGTCAAGCTGACAGTTAAAACTGACAAGATTGTTATGTGGAATCACTGGGTAGGATAAAGGGCATCTTTTTACGCTCCAGCTGCCTGCTGCCCAGTCCTCTTCAAAGGGAGGGCTGCATTTCCCTCCACTGCCAGGTGGTCACAACCTGAGAAGCAACCAGATGCAGCCCTTGGCGCCACCCCGGTCTCCGGTGGCATCCCACACTTGTTCCCTTACCCAGCTCTTCAAAGATGGGCTTTTCTCATGATGCGGATTGCCAGCTTCCGAAAAGGAATTGAGATCTCAGATCTTCAGAGAGGCAGGAACCCGGAGCCCCTGCCGCATCTGTGTGCCTGCCAAACACCAGCTGTCCCCCCTGCTCAACGTGGGTGTGCGATTGGAGTGGAGCAGCACAGAGCGCTCTCGGGCCTGCTGGGGCCCTGGGAACGCCCTCCCCCAGACACCTCCACATCACCAGCCTTGGCCTCTTCCTTTGCTGTCCTCTCTCTCCTCAGTGTTCTGCGCTGAAAGAAGAGCTAAGGAAGGAAGAGGCCCAGAGGGAGAGCAGGGAGGCTCAGGAGAAAGAGCTGAAACTCTGCCGAAGCGTGAGTTGAATGTCCTCGTCGGTGAGCACACCTCTGAGAGGCTGACCTTGGTGTTTTGACAGGACCCTGGCCCTCCCCAGAGTATAAGGTTCTGGCCATGTGCTGTTTGGAGGAAGCCATGGAGGTCTCTCCAGGTTTCCCTGGCCAGTTGACTCTGTCTTTCTCATGGGTTTCCTCTGGGGCTGAGCAGGGACAAGGATGGGGAAGGAGGCCACACCTGCTGCTGTCCTAGAAGTTCCCTGCCCTGGACTTACGGTTACCTAAGTCTGAGTTCCGCCATCTTAAATGTGGTCGCAGCCACAGGCAGACAGTATTACAAACAGGAGTGTCTTCTGTGGTTTAACCGGCAGAGACCTTATGACACTCAGGGAGAATGAAAGAAAGAGAAAGACTGTCATTTGCCTTAGACAGGAGGCAACCAGCAGAACGTAACTGCAGAGGGGCAGGGAGGACGGCTCGACAAGGAAGAAGGCTCTTGCCGAGGACCTGAGTCCACTTTCCAGCACCCTTACTGTGGGACTGACAGCCACCTGTGACCCTATGGCTCCAGTCCCAGGGTGTATGATGCCCTCTCCTGGCTTCAAAGGGCACCCACACTCATGTACACATACACACACGTGCGCGCACACACACACTTAAAAATAAACCTTTAAAAAACTGCAATGAAAATATACTCTTTGCTTATATCTTTCATCTCACTGGCCAAATACCTTCCATTCTCCAGGAGGAGATGTGTGTGCTCTTCCAGGTCCTGAGGACAACTTTCCCTTTGCCTCAAATATAGTAATAATAATAATAATACAATCTATACCATTCTATCCTTCAAATAAGCCTTATCTTAGTCGGTCTAAAAATACAACGTGTGATTCTAATGAGTAAATAGGTATCTTACGTACTTAATCCAGGATTTGTGCTGATTGTTTATTGTTTTACCCCCCATTTTCCACATGCCTGTGGCATGCATGTGTATAGACCGTGTCAGGGGAGGTGCACACGTGTGTGTGCACGCGTGAGCGTGTGGAAGCCGGGGTTGATGTAATCCTCCATCATTCTTCCACCACTGAGGCAGGACTCGCAATCAAACCCAGAGCTCCCCATATGACTCTTATTCCTAGCCAGCTTGCTCTGGATTTGATTGAGAGACTCTGTCTCTACCTTCTGCTGCTGGATTCCAGGCCGGCTACCACACCCATCAGTTTTTTATTTGCCTGCTAGGGATCCGAACCCCAGACCTCAGGCTTGCACAGCAAATACTCAGCCACTGAGCCGTTCTTCCAAACCCTCCTGCTGATTCCCCCCACCCCCAAAAGAAACTCTTCCTTATTGAGTACTTTGAATATACTAACTGGGAAGGAAACGATCTGCTTTGCCTTCAGATACAGAGCTGAGAAGGAGCTTAGCTGGAATGGGGCAAGGATCCTTCCTTAACGAGCTCCAGGAATAAGGGAGTCCCGAGGAAGGGGAGCCTTCCGTTTAGGAGGTAACTCTTGCCACGCCTAGGGAAACTTGACTTCTCTGCGGTTGAATTTTATTTTCAGCAAATGCAAGACATGGAGAAAGAAGTGAAGAAGCTCCGAGAGGAGCTGAAGAAGAACAGTTCCAATCAGAACACCATCTCCAAGACGCTGCGAGAAAGGAGCAAGGTGCGTGGTTCAGGGAAGCTCGCGTCCCCCGTCCCGCTCCACCCGCACAGCGTCCCCGTGTGGCCGATGCTGGCATCTGCGGCTGCTCGCGGATGGGAGCTGGTAACAGGGAGCCGGATTCGCAGGATAAAATGATTCCCGGTTTATCTCAGGGAGGCTCACCCCCACCTGCAGATCCTAGTAGGTCTCAAGTTGCTTTCCTGTCCCGGGAGATGTGGCATCAGTTTCAGTGAGCGACAGCCACACAGGACTATCTAATTTTTAAATTAACTGAAAGTAAAGTAAAATAAAATTCAGGGCTGGGGAGATGGCTCGCTGGGGAAACTGGCTGTCACGCAAGCATGGACATCTGAGTTTAGATCCCCAGGACCCGTGTAAAAGCCGTAAGGGGTAGCACATAGACAATTCCAGCACTGGGGTGGATGGGGAAAAGCAGACCCCAGGGGCCCTCTAACCAGTCTGGAAGAATCCAGGTTCAATGAATGACACTGTCAACAAAAGAAAAGTGGAGACCGCTCAAGGCACGCGGAATCAGCCAAAATCGCTCGGTCCCACCACTAGCAATTGAAGCCTGGGGGATAAGAGCTTTCTTCAAGGATGCCGGCCCTGGGTTGCTGGCCAGTAGATGGCCCTGCAGCCATGCATATATTAGCAGCGTTAAACAGACTCAAAGAGCCGATAAAGCCGGGAGGGAAAAAAGCAGAGCCTGGGAAGCCGGTTCAGTGATTGAGAGCACTGGCTGCCCGCGCAGCTTCAGTTCCCAGCACCCACGTGGTGCTCACAGCCATCTGTAACTCCATTCTAAGGGATCCGACACCCTCTTGTGAATTCTGCAGGCACTAGGCATGCGCAGGAAAACACTCATATACATAAAATAAGAAAAAAGATAAAGGAAAGTGGGGGTAGAGTGAAATTCAAACAATAAAAAGAAAATGTAATTGGAAAGGGGAAAAAAAGGACACCTCTGGCATACACACACACACACACACACACACACACACACACACACACACTTACGAGCATATGAGTCCCTTGGAAGCCAGAGGAGTGTCAGGTCCCCTGGGCTGGAGTTACAGGTGGTGGTGAGCTGCCTGATGTGGCTGCTGAGACCCAGGTCACCAGGTCCTTTAGGTACCTGCACTCATATGCACGTGTGCACACGCTCATGCACGTGCGCACACATACACACACACACACACACAAAGAGACACACATGTAAAGATAAAATTTATAACCTTTAAACAACAGTGACCAGGAAAACTGTTTTAAAAAATGCGCCCAGATAAAAACAATTCCAAGACAATGAAAATAGAAACATTTGGAAACACGCCGAGTCACTGGCTCAATGAACTTCACTACGCAAAATACCTTTTCAGTGAAAATTGGTTGACTTTGGCTTTCCTCTTCATCAGAGTCATTGTCATCACGGTAACAGAGCCAAGCTGCTTTCTGGGACCTGTTTTCCTCTAAATGAGGCTTTCGCTGCACCCCACATGTTCTAGGATGTTTTCCGCTGTTACTCAGAACCCAGTCTTTTCCAATGGCATATGGGGTATTTGGGGTTATTTTCTAGTATCTAAATATATGAGGGTTTCTTGGCTGTCTTTTGGTTATTGGTTTCTAGACTGACTACATTGTATACAGAAGTGTTTCTCTAGGTGACTTTAACCCTCTGGTATTGCCTGAGGTTTTCCTTTTTGTTTAGTTTAGTTTAGTTTTGTTTTGTTTTGTTTTCGAGACAGGGTTTCTCAGTGTAGCTTTTGAAACCTGTCCTGGAACTTGCTCTGTAGACCAGGCTGGTCTTGAACTCACAGAGCTCCTCCTGCCTCTGCCTCCCCAGTGTTGGGGTTAAAGGCGAGCATCATCATGCTCATCTCTCGATTGACAGTTTTCCCTGGTTTATTTTCGCCTGTACTCACTTGGCATTTTCTCACTTGGCTCTTCTTCAGGTAAGAACAGCACAGAAGCTATTGTGTCTTTCCACTGCCCAATGTTGACAGAGTTTTGACTCTTTTGGTATCTTTTCTCAGTTATTCTAAACATGTACTTTCAGCTTCTCAAAACCCAGTGTCCGTGGGTGGTTTCGCCCCACTCCTGGATGCCACAATGGCTACCAACATCACCTTATTAGCACCACTTGTACCTGGACATCCCTTCATACACTGACATCCCAAGTGCTTCTGCACACTCTATGTTCACATCCACCTGTATCCCAGGGTAACCATCCAGGGTCCTTGCTCTTCTGCTTAAAATAATATATCCTCAATGATTTAGGCTTTATTGATGACAAAGTCTCTCAGGAGTGCATGTGTGTGGTATGTGTGTATGTGTGCATGCATGTGTACTGTGTGTACTTTGATGTGTGTGTGTGTGTGTGTGTGTTTGGTGTGTGCATGCATATATATGTATTACCCCTCATTCTGGGAACATATTTTGACTGTGCACTGACTTCTCGGTTGACAGTGATTTTCTGTCTATTGTCTATTGTCTCCTGACTGTAAGTCTAACTATTACATAATTACTATTACTGTGGGATGGTTATTATGTAACCCGTCTTCCCTTGCTGTGTTTTGAGATTCCCTTTCCCTTTGGCTCACAGCTAAGGTACAACAACTTTTCCTGGGCGAACGCCTCTTCCTTGCTCTGTTCCCATTCCTATGGGCTTCTTGCGTCTTAGACTTGGTGGCTTTATTTGTTTTGTTTTTTGATTAAGTTTGGCGTTTGGGCTGTGTACTGAATGCAGAGAGGAGCACCTGGAGGGTCTGACCCAGGCATTGGCCACTCCGTGTTTGTGACTAGTCACGACCGTGGTGACAGTGCTGCCTCTGGTGTTGCAACAGGCATCCTGCCTTTTCACTCAGCCCACTCTCAGGGCTGGAACTGTCGTGTCCGTGTGCCGGATGAGGGAGTGAGGGCTGAGGAGGCATCTCGGAGCGGAATAGCTCATGTGAAATCGTGCACTCAGTAAGGGACAAAAAAAAAAAAAAAAAAAAAAAAAGCCAGCAGCCCCATCTAGGTGACTCATCGCTATGACACAGCCACTAGCCATGTGTGACTATTGAAACTGAAATCAAATTCGTTTTAAAATTCAACCTCTCCATATTCATATTTAAAAATAAAATGCTATTTTTAAATTCAATTGAAAGTCCACATCCTCCACTGAGCAAGGATGTGTTCATTGTCCCTAATCACATGTCACATATATCCAGACATGGCCAGTGCCCACGGCATCAGGCAGCCCGGGTCACCCAGGCGTCATGGAAGGAAGCTGCTGCAGACACATCTGGGTGACTCTTAACAGTACCCTGAAGAATGCACTAGAAGGGACATAAATCTCAGGCCAAAGGTCCCCAGTGCCCAGCCTGAGGCTGTGGCCAGGGTAGGGACCTGATAAGTCTCTGTGGACTAAATGCCCCTCTAAATACCTTCTCTGTGCCAGTGTGGAGGGACAGGGCAGGCAAGACACTCACGGGCCAGGGCAGAACTGGGCTGTGGCTGAGGCTGGCTCTGGGGCTTTGGGCTGGGGAGCAGGGAGGAGACCACGGGGATGAGGGATACAGAACAGATCCGAGGCCAAGCACGGCTGTCCGGATTTCTTAGACCTAGGAAGACCTGCAGGGAAAGCCATGAAGACCTAAGCTATAAGGAGTCTTCTCAAGCAGCCTCGGTCTAAGAGGCTCTTTGCTGTCCCACGGAGCTCTGAATAAAGTTCTGAAGGGTTCTGGGTGTTGTTATGCCCAAATTCATGAAGTCCCCTAAAAGCCAACAAGGAGTATGTAAAAGCAAAGAGCCTTTATTTTATGCAAGTTTGTAAACTCGGTCTCTCTGTGTGTCCAACTAGTGGAATAAATGGAAAGCCCCAAGCTCAGTTAGAGTTGGGTTTTTATAGTAGTATAGGTGGGGATAAGGAGCTTCTGAAGTTCAGGACCCCTGATTGACTGACATTTGTCTAGGGGTGTGCTGGTGAGTGTTCTGGCAGGTGATCCTATCTACAACAGTTGGAATGTTGGGCATTTCTCTGAATGGTTTGTTCTTGGGTAGTTCTCAGGTAATCTTAGTTCATGGTCTTTCCTGCTACCAGGTATTGCTTCAGGGTAAACAACTGAGACTCAGGCCTCCATTAATTTTATCATGCCTGAGTCCTACACTGGCAGGTGATAATGGTTGGAAGTAAAGAACTTCCTTTGGGTGATCTGTTCATATTTAGCGTACCATGGCTGGCTCCCACAGGTGTATGATATCTTTGCACACACACACACACCCAGACTCCAATAAGAGGCCTGTGTGACTGTGTCAGCATGAAACCTTTGAGGAGCAACAACTCCCTCCCCCCCACTCACCCCTCCAATCCACGCTAGAGCCAGGGTCCTCATGGAAGGGGAAGGGACACGTCAGGAAGAGGAAGGAGCTGATGTGGGAGAGGTCAAGAGAGGGCGGCGAGGAATAAGTGTGTTAACATGCCATCAAGAAGCCCATTCTACCTAATCAACATCTGCTAATTCGAAAAAAGTTGTTGCGTGATTGGAGATGCAGCCGTGCCCCATGATGGCCAGCAGAGGGCAGCATTGAGCACACTCAGGCATACAAGGCGGGAATAAGTCGCCAGGCTCCTGTCCCCATCCCTTTTAAACTACTTTGCAAGTTCCAGCTTTCAAAGTCTTGCTTGGCTAGCCTCGTGAGGCCCCCGCTGGTGATGTGGCCAGGACAGCATATCTAATAACAGTATTTACCAAGGTGTTGGTATTTACCAAGTGACCTGCTGTGGACAGGTCACTTGAGGTGTCAGAATAATGGCAGCTTATCTTCCAGCTTTGTAAGAGACAGCAAACCCTAACACAACATGGAGACCCCTTAGGACATACAACGGCCACTCCAAACACCTAACCCCATCGTAACTTTTTGAGGCAGCCCTGATAACACCCCCTACCCCCACCCCATGGAACACTGGGTCACAGACCCAGCAAAATAACTCTCTGAAGTCACATGACTTATTAGGAGCTGCCCTTGGGTTCAAGCCTGGGGTAGGATTAGCCTGGCTGAGCCCAGGGAGCTAGGCCTGGCCCTTGGCCCCAGGGGACAGTGCCTTGTAAGCCAGCTTCTGCACTGTACTCCCTTTTGACCCCCCCAACAGCCACTGGCTAGCCTCAAGGGATCTCCCCAGACTGCCTTATGACCTCACTAGCTGCGGACAGCACACACCTTCATCATCCTTTCAGGTTGAAGAGAAGCTTCAGGAAGATTCCAGAAGGAAATTGCTTCAGCTGCAAGAAATGGGGAACAGAGAGAGCCTCATTAAAATCAATTTGGAAAGGGCAGTAGGCCAGGTAGGAGCGTTCTGCAGCCCTCCTTGTTGGGCCATGTGCCCCGGGGGGTCTCCTACACCCAGGCAGCCAATTTTGGTGTCAGGGTGGGGTGGGGTGGGGTGTGATGCCTAAGACCAGAAGATGTTGCCATTCCGTCCTCCTCCTGCTGGGCAGCTCTCACTCCAATAGTGTGCTGTGACCCAAGACTCTGGCCAGACAGCCAACCCTGCCCCTGGTCCCCTGGTCCCATATCCCCCACCCCACCCCCTCTTCCTCTCTGGGATGTTTCTAGAACTTTCTCCCGATACTTTCAGTTGCCAAATTTGTTTACTCTGGTCTCTCCCCCCCCCCCCAGGGAACCCCAGCAGATTCATAGTGACCTTAAGGAAATGTGTTTGTTTTTTAATAAGTAAGCCCTGAGTATCCAAAGTCCCCACCAAACAGAGAAGGTCCTGGGCAGGATAGTGACAGACCCCTTGGCCAGCTGGGCAGGAAAGGCAAGCTTCCACTGCTCTGGTCCAAGACGGCCAATGGGCCTTCCACGGCACAGGGTCCCTCAGTGAAAGACACAAAATGACCCAAGACCTTACCAAGGGACTGGGGAGAGCCAATGAAAAGCCAGAGCAGAAACCTAAGCCACCCAGGACAGCTGTCCAGAATTCTCTGTGGGAAACTCTCCTGATGCCCCACCTGGCTCAAGACTCGCTTTGTACTCCCAGGGTTCTGTGCTTCTGTGTCTGGGAGAAGGGTCTACTGTAGCACTCAGCAGGGGCTCAGAAGGGCTCCGAGCCACCCCCAAAGGCTAAGAACCATAATTCAAGTCCACGAGGATTTCCCTTTCCCACCATCTAGACTGTAACCAGGTGTAACCAGGTTTGGTCCCCACACTCGGGACTCAGAGGCATACTCCATTAGACGGTGCTAATCACCGGACGGCCATTAGAGGCCCTCATCAAATAACCCATCACACCTGCGATTCCTCTATTCGGTCCTCAGTCCCTCGTCCCATTGCCCAGACTTGCCAGTCTGTGTCCCTGAGCTGCCCCCTCGGCTCCCCCTACAAAATACACCTGATGTGAGGGCATGGCCTGTGCCCCTTGCCTGAAGGCCTTCATTTCTGCTCCAAGCTGGGTCACCCAGAGGGTCCTGAGATTGCTCCACACACAGATTGCAGAGCAAGGGAATCAGCCTTCCTCCTCCCTCCTCCTGGCCTTCTCGCTGTCCTGGCCCTGCCCAGCTGACATCGCCTCAGCCCGGCCCAGTGTCACCAGCACGCATCCCACCTCCTGAGCTCCTGTCACCTCCCACTGTGGGCACTCATCCCCACAAACAGTCTCTCCAGTGGCACCAGGGGCCCCGCACACAGGGCCTCCTCACCTCATCAACTTCCCGACCAGCTTGGCCCTTCCTTGGGCCAGGAGAGCTTGGAGCTCCTGGCTTGTAGGTTTTCGGTACTGTCATCGTGTCTGGTTCCCTGGAGTCCAGGGGTCTCTGAGCACCTTGACCTCTTGGGGATGGATGGACGTTAGTCGTTAATGCTCACATCTGTCCAGTGGAGCACAACTGTGGGAGTAAATTCTCAACCAGGCTTCTTAGCCTCTGTCTCCTGACAGAGTCTGGGGAACATTAGAATTGGGGTTCTCTAGTCTCTGACTTGACACACAGGCTGATCTGATCCCCTTCACCTGAAGCTGAAAACTCCAGCCCATGGGAGGCACTGGGTACCATCTACAGGTCTGACCTGTATGTTCCCATGTCTCGGTGCCCAGCAAACGCCCACTGAGTGCCCATTCCGTGCCTGCACTGTGCTGACTCTAGGGACACAGAAATGAATTACAGTGGACAGGGGCTTTGGGACGGTTGACGTCCAAGACCCCTGGAGACAGAAGTTGCTTTCTCCTCTCCCATCGCCAGTGCTGGTTACAAACGTATTTGGACTGACCGCCTCCATGTTTATTTCACAGCCTAGCAATTATGAGAAAGCACTCCTGGGTCCAGGCTTCCCGTTGGATAACTGACAGCAAAGGGCTCTTTGGAGGGCGCGGGACATATGCACAGGGACCGGGTGCCTGGGTCGGGCTGGGCACTAAGACATACTTGCAGCCAGCTCTGTTCTGTCTATGGCTCTGCAGCTCAGTGCTTCAGAGCCCCAAATGGCCGTTCAGTGGTGTGGCCTGGACCCAGAGGTGGAGACGCCATCTCAGCCTTGCCTCTGTCCCAACAACCCCCCCCCACACACCTGTCACCCTCTTTCTACCACAGCTGGAGCACTTCAGAAGCCAGGTCATCAAAGCCACTTTCGGGAAAACAAAGCCATTCCGTGACAAGCCCATCACCGACCAGCAGGTTAGTGTGGCTCTCCGGCCACGTGACTCCTTCGCTTCTGTCTCGGGGGATCTGGATGCCAGACCCTGAGAGCATATGCTTCTGTTTTTGTTAGTGACACATATTTCTTCACACTGTTGCTACACCACAGAGATTTGTTTTGATTTTAGGGGATTTCCTGGCTTTTGAAGTGAAAGCTGGTTTGAAATCCCTCGACGTGTTACTTGTGGAAATCAAGTCCAGCCAGGCAGACTCGCGTCTGGTCACCAGACACACTGATGCTCTGTGAGCGGAGGGGTGGCCTGGCTTCGGGCCACATACCTTGGCTGATCCCTTCCAAAGGGGAAGATAGCCACAGCAGTGCAGACAGGCCTCTGGGGTGCTGGCCATGTTATCTTTCAGCCCTTTGTGGCCAAGGGCAGATAAGAAGCCAAGAAGCTGTAAGTGGAGCCTAGAGAGATGGCTCAGTTGGGAAAATGCTTGGCTCACAAGCACGAGGACCTGAGTTCAATCCCTGAAACACATAAAACGCAAAGGTCTGTGTAGTGTGATATGCCTGTAACCCCAATCCTGGGGAGCAGCAGGCGGATCCCAGGGGCTCGGGGTCTCCCACCAGCCAGTCTTAGCCTACTTGGTAAGTTCTATGTTAGTGAGATACCCTGCCTCAACAAAACAGGGCGGATGGCACATGAGGAATGGTAACGGTGTCCTCTGGTCTACACATACGCGTGCACACACACAAATACACAGTGCATACACTCACACATGTGCACGCGCGCACACACACAAAAACATACACAATGCATAGTCTCACATATGTACACACACAAATGCATGCACAATGCATACTCTCACATGTATACACACACAATGCATACTCTCACACATGTGCACACACAAATACACAATACATACTCTCACACATGTGCACACACACAAGCACATACACAATTCATACTCTCACACATGTGCACACACAAATGCACACACAATGTATACTCTCACACATGTACACACACAAATACATACAAATGCATACTCTCACACATGTGCATGCACACACACACACCAATCAAACACAGAAAAAACACAAGTGGGCAGTTAGAGGAGAACCCAGCCTGTGAAGGCACACAGGACACCTGGCTTAGTGTCAAGAGTCACTGGTACAAGCGTGGAAGGATCTGGAACAGATTCAGAGGGAGAGTACAGACCTGCAGTTTCTGGGCAATGTGTCCTTCAGAGCCATCGTCTGAGGGCCTTCCTTCTGGCCCACTGAGGCAGAATCCGTGCGGCCGTTCTGCGGCCATTGCCTAACGGGACACGCTGCCCTGAGACATCTTCCTCCTTGTCCCCCACCCCCGCCAGCTGATAGAGAGGATCGTGCAGGTCACCGAGGACAACCTCAGCTTCCAGCAGAGGAAATGGACCCTGCAGAAGGAGACTCATCTGAGCAACTCCAAGCAGGAGGAGACCACGGAGAACATGGAGAAGCTGAGGGCACGGCTGAGCAGCTGCCAGGTAGCCTCTGACCTCACAGGCTCGCCACCCCCTTCTCGGCTGCTCGCCCAGAAATGGTCCTGATTTCTGGAGCAGTTTGGAGAGAAACACTCTCCTGTTGTAAACCCACCTCCCACTCAAAAATGCCTCCCAGGGAAAGTGGATCCGGCCAGAAAAAGATGGCCGACCCTTTTCAGATGGTGTCAGCCCGCTGTGCCCAGCATCTCACATCTGCGGACCAAAAATAGCAAAGGGAAAGAGCGTCATCCACACTGAACACGGACAGATTCATTTTCTCAATTCGGCTCAAAATATAGCTCAGTCAGAAACATACCTGCTGCACAAGCACGAGGACCTGAGTTCGAATCCTTAGCAACCACAGTAAAAAGCTGGGCAGCACACACCTGTAACCCTAATTCTTGGGGAAGCAGGTACAGAAAGATGCTGGGGCTTGTTTGACACCCAATCTAGCCAAATAGGCTAGCTCTAGGTTCAGTGAGAGACACTGCCAAAAAATAAATGGGGTGGGGGTCGGGGTGTAGATAAGCCCTGGCATGCATGACGTCCTGGGTTTGATCACATCAACACAGAAAACCAGGCTTGCTGAGGCAGGTCTCTAATCCCCGTGCTTGGGAGGTGAAGGCTCCAGGATCAAGGTCATGCTCAAGGTCATTCTCGGCTACACAGCAAGGTTGAGGCCAGGCTGGGTTTCATGAGACCTTATCCCAAACACGCCAAAAAATGTCCTTAAAGCAAGGTGGAGAGTGGCCGAGGAAGACCCCGACATTGACCTCTGGCCTGCGTACAGACACCCCAAAAGTCAGTCATGTACCAGGGAAGTTTTGACTTTGTTTGGGGTGGGCTGTTTGCTTTTGTAGTGCAAGGAACGAAAGCTTTGACCTCGTGCACAGCGGGCAAGGACTGTAACCGAAGCCCTTCTCCACTCGGGCATTTGTCAGGTCACTTTTCTCCCAGCACGTACATTGTGCTGGGTATGGTAAGCTGCCCAGAGGCCATTTAAAGTTTACAGAAGGATGTGTGTAGGTTGTACACAAGTGCCTTGCCCCTTATGGAGGGATTTGAACTTCCTCAGATTTTGGCATCTTTGTTTTGAAACTAATTAACTCCTCAGAGACAGGAAGAGATGTCTGTACCAACTCTGGGAAGTCCCCGGTTCTGGACGTTAAAAAAAAAAAAAAAAAAGAAAAAGAAAGGAAAAAAGAAACCATAGCTTGGGAAATGGCTCAGTTGGTGAAATGGTGGCTTATGCAAGCACGAGGACCCGAGGGTGACCCCTAGACCCACATAAAAAGCCGAGCATGGTCATGTGCATCTGTTAATCCCAGCACCAGTGGAGACAGGTGCCTCCATGGGGCTCACTGGCCAGCCAGCTACCCTACCCAGTAAGAGCCCCTAGCTCAAAAAGCAAAGCGAATGGCCCCTGAGGAGCCACACCTGAGCCTCTTACCTCCACGCCTACACATGCACACACGTGCATGAACACACACACATGCACATACACAGATACACGAGAAAGAGACAGAGACAGAGAAAGAAACAGATGTTTCTGCTCAACATCCTCCTTTTCTGGCCCAGCAGTGCAAACTATTTCCAGCCCCTTGCCTTCCCCTCTAGAAGAGGCGGGGCGAAGGTCCGGGGTGCCCCCTGGTGCCCCTACCCTGAGCAGTTAGAGCGTGCAGCTGCCTCTGCTTGTCTTGCAATCAGAAGCTGCTATTTGGGGAGTTTTGTGCAAATGTTGGCTCGTCAGCGGTCTTTCAAACAAGTCAGGAAACGGCACTTTCTGTCCAGCGCGTGTGTTGATCTTGACAGGAATTCTGATGGCTCGAAGTAGCCAGATTTGGTTCTTGCGTCAGACAGATTGACGCGGCAGTTTGGCATTCCACAGCCTAAAAAGGAGACCCCTGTGCCCATCAAAAGAGGGGCTGGGGAGATGGCTTGGTGGATAGAGTGCTCACTGTGCAAGCATGAAGACCTAAGTTCAAATCCTCAGCACCCATGTAAAGTAGCCAGGCCTGGCTGCAGGTGCTGTAATCCAGCACTGGGAGGTGAAGACCACGAGCCCACTGACTAGTCAGGCTAGCTGAATAGTGAACTGGCCGTTCGCTGAGAGACGCTGTCTCTAGGCAATAAGATGAGAGCGACAGAGGAGAACACACACATGCGCACACACACGCACGCACACACACATATGCACACACATGCACACACACACACTAAGGCCTAATTAAAATGGGAGCAAATAAAGGCTGCCAAAAGAAACTGAATGAAGCTGGGACGCCCCAGGGCAGTGGTGGCTTCATGACTGCTTCCTGGCCAAGTCCGAGATCTCCTTCCTCACAGGCCAGTCACACCAGGGCCATTTAGAGACGCTGGGTCTGTCTGCTCATGAGCTGTCTGTTCTCAGGCTTGCATGAGGGAATCGTGCAGCAGCCACGACCTGAAGAAGGAGGTGGGGCTCCTTCAGCACCTGAAGCTCAGCCCGCCCGTGGCAGGGCTTCAGAAGGCTGTCCTGGACATCCTGCGTGTGGCCCTGTCCTGGCTGGAGGAAACGGAGCAGCTGCTTAGGGACCTCAGCATCGAAATGTCAGGTTCCGACAAAGGTAACCAGGCCCTTTTCTCTTCTATGGTTGCATGTGTCTGGAATGTCACCATGAATCCTCCCGAAATAGGACACGCTGGTGAGGAGGAAACTGGTGAATCATTAGGGCTGACTAGACGGCCCAGCAGGAAGCCACGTGAGCTGGGTTCAGTCCGCGGATTCATGGTGGAAGGAGAGGACCAGCTCCCAAAAGGCAGCCTCTGGTTGCTCCTTATAAACCTTCACACAGAAGAAACAGGAAGTAGAACTTAATGTTTCTAAGTAGAGGGGCTGGAGAGTTGTCTCAGCAGCTAAGAGCCCCGGGATTCCCAGCACCCATCTGTAACTCCAGTTCCAGGGGATCTGATGCCCTCTCCTGACCTCCAAAGGCACGGCACATAGCACACAGGCTGACATTCAGGCAGAACACTCATACATGTATAAAACTAAACAAACACACAACATTTAGAGAAGAAACATGTCAAGTATAGCCAGGTATGGTGTCCACACCTTTTATTCCAACAGGGACAGACAGATCTCTGAGTTTTAGGCCAGCCTGGTCTACATAGTGAGTTATTATTAAAGGTGACAGCGGCCAAACGCGAGCCAGAGTAGGGGTGAGGGAGAAAAGATTCTAGTGTCTTTAGGAAGTGACAGAATTGAACACGGTCAGAAAATGGCATATAGATATCTATCTGCATGACTGTTAAGTCTCTGCCATGCTGGATGCAGCCCAGGTTCTAGGGAAAGGATGGGTTCAAGTGATACAGAGCTCAGGAGGCGGCTCCGCCTGGATGCCTTATCTGGAAACAGAGAACAGCAGATGCATCCCATGTTCAGGGGAGTTCTGCCACTTTGGAAGAGGTTCATAAATGTCTGTGGAAGAGAGATGGGAGAAGAAAGGAGTGAGTGAGGAAGAAGGAAGAAAAGGCAGGTAGGAGGTGGAAAGGAGGAAAGAGGGGTGTGGGCAGATAGGAAGGATGGTAGATGGGTAGAGGATAGATGCAGGTGGGTGGGTGGCTGGATGGGAGGATGGATGGATGGGAGGATGGGTGGATGGGTAGATGGATGGATGGGTGGATAGATGGATGGGTGGACAGATGGGTAGATAGATGGATGGATGGGTGGGTGGATGATGATGGATGAATAAAGCCTTAGGTGTGGATGGTGTACAAAATGACCATACAGAGTGAGTGGAGAGAGCTCCCAGGGACATGCTTATGGTAGCACCAACATCTTGAAAATTGTGGCCATTCCTTGAAAAATTGCTACAAAAAGGGCTGCATACATATGGAACTCGTGCAGCCATTAATGAAACTATAGAGAGATGTTTGCATTCTGATGCTTCAGCCTCCCAGACAGGGTGTCTCCAATATAATCCATAAGGCAGGGTAAAGTTCTTTTTTAAAAAAAGTAAGAATAAGCTTAATTTATCTAAATGTGTACACAGAAATGAGAGATGAGGGCTGGGTCAGAGGGTGAGGGAGCTAATGTGTTTCCCCCCACCAGTGGCTCTCCAGCTGGAGTTGCCAGGGGAGGAGTGGCCTAGGCTTCCAGTTGCTTGTCCAGGCTAGAAGAAATAAGAAGCAGATCCGGGTCTCTCCCTCGGATAACAGTTGCACCAAGCTGTGTGTACATCGTCCCCTCCTCACTCCCAAGACCATTTCTGTCATCACTGTCTGTGTCTGTAAATGGAGCCATCTGTTACTGTAAAGAAATATGGATATGAAGTTAAGCTGTAGAGGCGGCCGTTCCAGAAAGGCTGAGAAAGACGGGTCTTGGGCAGCACTTCTCAGACCCACCCTTGTTCTCTCTCAGCTTCAGCCCTGAGCTCTGAGCAGCGCTATGCTGGGCTCTGCAGAACCCGCCTCTGTTCACACAAGCTGTGTGTACAGGGACAGAGGATGGGAGGTTCCTCACTTCACACTGTGTGTACAGGGACAGAGGATGGGAGGTTCCCCAGTTCACGCCGTGTGTACAGGGACAGAGGATGGGAGGTTCCCCAGTTCACGCTGTCTGCACAGGACAGAGGATGGGAGGTTCCCCAGTGCAGGCTCCTTAGTGCTCCTTATCCACAGCTTGCTTTTGGGGGAGGTGATCTGTGGATCACTGGTGAGATGGGGGCTGCTGGCTCTGTGATTACAGTGACTTTGCTTCTGCAAACTAAAGAGGAACAGACAAAGAGTAATAAGAGGAGCAGTGGGGAAGAGGAAGTGGCTGGCAAAGGGGTTTTCCCTCGGCGTAAGCAGCGTTAGATTGAGATTCCAAAAGACTGAAAGGAGAAGGTGAGATGGAGTGCGCCCTACTTCCTCCACCCTGCCCCTGGTTCCAGCACAGAGCATCTGCACAAGGAGGAGAAGTGGAAGGAAGAGGGCGGGGAAGATGGAGGGTGGTGCCGGTGACGATAGTGGAGACAGTAGCGCTGAAGATGATCGTGGTGAAGGTGATGGCGGTGATGGTGGTAATGAAGGTGATGGTGGTGGTGATGATGGTGAAGGTGATGATGGTAATGAAGGTGGCGGTGGTGGTGATGGTGGTGATGGTGGTGGTGGTAATGAAGGTGATGGCGTTGGTGGTGAAGGTGATGGCGGTGATGATGGTGGTGGTAATGAAGGTGATGGTGGTGGTGATGATGGTGAAGGTGATGATGGTAATGAAGGTGGCGGTGGTGGTGAAGATGGTGGCAGTAGTGAAGGTACTGATGGGTTGCAGGATGTCTAATCACACTGTGAACCCCAAGATTGGAGTACTAACTAGAAAAACCTGTTTCTTTTTGTGGTGTGGCTCAGCCCTAGCACACAACCTTAATCCAAGAGCTTTCTGACTGAATGTTGTAAACAGGATTGGATAAAGTCAACTATAGGTCAAGAGGCAGAGCGGGTAGCCAGTTGACAGAAAGTGACCATAGAGAGTAAGAAGGAGTCAGAAAGACAGATAGAGAGGCACCCAGGAAGTAGAAGGGAGAGACATAAAGTTTAAAGAGAATGGTTGGAGACAGAGAGGAGGAAGGAGTTTTCTGGGATGAGGAAGGTGAGCTGGGTGCTCTCTCTGCCTCTCTGAGCTAGCAGGCCTTCACCCCAACATCTGACTCCCAAGTCTTTATTGATAAAATCAAATAATCGAGATTTTGTTAAAAACAGTGGTGGTTGTATTAATTACTTTTCTATTGCTCTGATAAAGCATCACAACCAAGGCAGCTTATAAAGAAAGCATTTAGTTGAGCTTCTGGTGGTGTCAGAGAGCTAGAGTCCATGATGGCAGAACAAAGGCATTGTGGAAGGAACAGCTACCATGTTGTGAGAGCTCACATCTCAAACCACAAGCAGGAGGCAGAGAGAGCACACAGGGGATGATGAGAGATTTTTGAAACCTCAAAGCCTGCCATGACATACCTCCAAACAGGCCATGGCTCTTTATCTCTCCTATAGTTAGTTTCACTAACTACAGGAACCAAATCTTCATGCATACAAGCCTATGGGGGGTCATTGTTATTCAAACCACCACCGTAGTGATGCTGATGGTTTGGTAAAGGTAATGATTTTGGAGATAGTGGTGATGATGGTGAAGATAATGGTGATGCTGATGATGCTAATGTCCTCAGAGAAGGTAGTAGTGATGATGGTGGTGTTGGTGACCATGGTGATGAAAGTCACTGTGGTGGTTTGAGTGAGAATGGCTCCCATAGGTTCACAGATTTGGTCGCCAGGGAGTGGCACTAATTGAAGGAATTAGAAGAATTAGGAGGTGTGGCCTTGTGGAGGAAGTATGTCACTGGGGGTGGGCTTTGAGGGTTCAAAAGCCCATGCCAAGCCCAGAGTCTCTCTCTTTCCCTGTGGATCAGGATGTAGCTCTCAGCTACTGCTCCAGAACCTGCCTGGATACCATACCACCATGCTCCCCGCCATGATGGTAATGGACTAAACCCTCTGAAATTGTAAGCCAGCCCCAATTAAGTGTTTTTCTTTATAAGAGTTGCCTTGTCATGGTGTCTCTTCACAGCAACAGAACAGTGACTAAGGCAGCAATGCTGGTAGTGATGGCGACGGTTGTGATGGTGGTGATGACGGGGATGTTGGTGATGGTGACAGTTGTGATGGTGGTGATGATGGGGATGGTGGTGATTATGGTGATGTTGGTGATGGTGACGGTTGTGATGGTGGTGATGATGGGGATGGTGGTGATTATGGTGATGTTGGTGATGGTGACGGTTGTGATGGTGGCAGCCACCCGACCTATGCCTGAACAGAAACTGCATCCGGACCCCACCCAACCTCCACCAGGCAGTGAATTAGCACTTAGTAGGGCCCAGAGAGGAAGAGCCTTTTCAAGGCAGCCTTAGTAACATGGCCATGTGTCCTTCCCTGCTCCAGGTCCCTTTGACCTCGGAGCCCCGCTCCTAGGAAGCACCATGCTTCCTGCATCCCTTCACAACAGTGTTCCAGGGCAGAAAACTTGCATATCAGCAAAGCAAGCCCTGAGATAAACCCCAGAGCAGTGCAGGTTGCCTAGTGTGGGGGAGCCTTGAAGTCTTGCTACTCAGCTTCCAGGGAGCACCGCTTCCCCTCTGATTGGCATGACAGGGAGTGCTGGGAAGACAGGAAACATAGAAGGGGAAGCCTTGAACGTCAGCGGCCCCCACTCAACTCTCAGGCTCCCTTGATAAGGGAAAGAAAGGACTGTTTAGAGATACCTTTGCAAGCCTTTCTGTGTCCATTTTTGCAACTCGGGTGGTGTCGGGGGAGATCCACACTTCTAGAAGAGCTAAGATATGCCATATCTTTAAGTGGGGGAAGAGAAGAGAAAAAACACTCCGTCATCGTCATCGCTGCCATTGTGGGCTATCAGCTGACTCGGTTGCTCCCCTGCCTCTGTGTTCTCACAAGACTTTCAAAATCAAGGGATCCCCGACCAAGAAACAAAAGCCAACTCATCCCGCTGTCCCGTGGGTAACAAGGTCAGGCACAGCTTGTTAAGGCGCTGTGGAGGATTTACAGCAACAAGGCTGTTCACACTGAATCCCGGGGCAACTCGTTCTACAGAGGTCATCTGGTCTACCAGACACAGTTCCAAGTTTTTATGGCTGGAGATTTAGGCTCAACTGAGGCTGAGATTTGCTATTCATCTGGTTTACATGAGCACGCTGGTTGGTTCAATAATCAGTATGTAGAACCTTAATGAAGAAAGGGAAAAAAAGAAGGAAGGGAGGAAGGAAGGAAAACAAAGGAAGGAAGATCCAGTCACACCAGCGTTCAGGAGGCATGAGACCCTGACGAAAGAAGAAAGAAATTACAGAACAATATGCAAACCATGTTCCTTTTTTTTAATTTTTTTTTATGTCAGTAGCTGACCAAAAGAAAAATCTGGGGGTGGAGCACACAAAATTACGGAATATCATGGCGACAGGGTAGATCACAGAGGGCCTTTGCTTTTTCATTCAGTCATTCAACCTTTTTGTGTGTGTGACTGTTTTTGTTTCTTGAGACAGAGTCTCTTACCTGACTCAGGCTGGCCTCTGACACACAGCTGAGGATGACCTTGAACCTCTGACCCTTTGTCTCCGCCTCCTGAGTGCAGGGATTACAGGTTTGCACCACCCCATCCGGTTTACACTGGTGCTGGGAATCAAACCCAGGGAGTCCCACGTGCTAGGCGAGCACTCTACCCACTGAGCTGTACCCCAGCCTCAGCAATTATTGTGTGCTGGCCGCTCTGTGGAACGCTGAAGACAGAACCGTGAGCTCTTCCCATGACCAACTTCTGTAACCTTTGGGTTTTTGTAATGAACACGTAAAGCCTTTGTAACTGAAAATATCATGAAATCTTGCTCTTCTCCCCAAAGGTAAAATCCCAACACGATCATATTTCACCATCAGACCTTGAGACACAGTCTGCACCCCGTCTCCACTTCACCTTCAGTTGCCCCCCACCATGGTCCTCCCTAGACTCCACCCATGTTGTGGCCCCTCTGTCTCCTGGGTCACAGGTGGTGGCTGAATGAGAACCTCGACTGGCTCTGGCCACAGGTGGCACCCAGTGCCTCTCTCATCAGCTCCCCTTGGGGTCCTTCCCATAGTTCAGATTCCGGGTGTCTCAGAGCTGGCTGGTGTCAGCCTGCTTCTGCAACCTAGCTCAGAACATCGCCCTTGACCACGTGGGCACGCCTTTTTTTTTTTTTTTTTTTCAAGACAGGGTTTCTCTGTGGCTTTGGAGCCTGTCCTGTAACTAGCTCTGTAGACCAGGCTGGTCTCGAACTCACAGAGATCCGCCTGCCTCTGCCTCCCGAGTGCTGGGATTAAAGGCGTGTGCCACCACCGCCCGGCGGGCACGCCTTTGGATACAAGCAAGTCCCCTGCCTCTAACTCAGCGCAGGAGCCTCTAACATCTCAGGGATACCTGGCCATGCTTAGAGTACTTTTGTTCTGTTGATGGGCTGGCCAAGAGAGATACTTCTGGCATCCGACAGAGGCAAGGGAAACTTCTAAACACCCTATAGGGCAGCGGTTCTCAATCTGTGGGTCTCGACCCCTGTGGGGGTCATATATAAGATATCCTGCACATCAGATATTTACGTTATAATTCATAACATAGCAAAATTACAGTTATGAAGTAACAACAAAGTAATTGTATGGTTGGAGGTCAGCACAACATGAGGAACTGTATTAAAGGGTCGCAGCATTAGGAAGGCTGAGAACCACTGCTATAGGGCATAAGACGGTCTCCACAGCAAGGAAGGGGCTTCACTACCATGCCAGTGAAGACGGCCTGTCGCCCACTCCTCTCTAATTATCCCAGCCTTTATTCTGCAAGCATGGTCTTCCCAGAGCAGCCACTTGTGACTCAGACCCTGCCGTCACGCCGCTGTCAGGGACTGCCAGCAGCCACCCCACTCAAAGCTGGGGCGATGACAGGATGCTGCCGTGGAGGAGGGGAGTGTCCCCTGATTCAGAGCACCAGGCACACGGTGGGTAACGACACCCAAATGTACAGAGGTGCGCTATACGTTACTGAGGCGTTTAAATCAGGGCGGTACATTTTAGGCTCCTCCCCAGGCCTACCAGAAACGATCTTCTGATCTTTAGCCTCCCATCCAGCTCCACCTGCCATTCCTCCCCCGCCACCGCCGCCTTTCAGCTGCCCAGGGAAACTCCATCACTCCCTGGTCCCCACGGGTCTTCATCCTCTCATCGTTCTGCTGTGTGCTGCTCCAACAAGTCACCACCGCCCAAGTGACTTGGAACATGTGTGGGTTTTCTTGCTACACTCGAAGCCAACATCTAGACCAGTTGTCTAGATTTTTTTTTTGTTGCCTGGCCTCTGTCTCCTCCTTATGAGAATCACTGTGATTGTCCTGAGTCCACACAGATAACCCTGGACAATCTCTACATCAGAGTCCTTAACTTAAGCGCACTGGCAAAGTCCCTTTCTCCGCGCACTCACAGGTCCCAGGAACTAGGACCCAGCTGTTGGTGGCATCATCCCTCAGCCAGCCTCAACTTCTATTCTGGAATGTTCTCCCTCCCACTCTGCCCACACCTAGTGGCTCCTTAGCCAAAACAGCCTCTCACACTGCCCTGTCATCCCCTGTCACATGGGCGCTACCCATGGTCCCCGTGTGTTCCTCCCCTGTCGCGTGGGTGCTACCCATGGTCCCCGTGTGTTTTTTTATCTGTCAGGGTGGACCCGTCACTTCAGACTACACTCTAAGGACTGAGAGTGTGTGGCCTCACAGAATTCCCCACTCTCAATTTGCATTTAGTTTCTACCAAAACGAAGTCATCCACACTATGGATTTGTGTCTGGCCCAACAGCCATTTAAAAATAAAAACACTGCTGACAGTTCGTGCTGTCTTGATGGGAGGGCCACGGTACCCTCCTGAATGCTGGAATTAAAGATGTGAGCTGCCACCAAGGGGCAAGACCACATCTGGAAAAGGAGAAGATTACATAAACAGAGGAAGGGACGGGCCAGAGGGAGGGATAGACGTGGGGGAAGAAAAGGACACAGGAGAAACTGACGCCTCTCCTCCCGCCCCTCTTTTTAAGGGCTCTCTCTGTATCTAATATATCTTCTGGAACATTACAAGAAAATCATGAGCCAGACCCAGGAACTTCGGGTGATTCTTTCATTCTCTTCTCCCCTCCCCAACTGTGAATTTGAATTTGTTTCCATGCTGTGGGTGAGTCAGCCCCCACCCTCCTGCAGGTGACAGGATTTTCCGTGTGCACAAAGGGATTGAGCCCAGTGTCTGAGATGGCTTGCCAAGAATAGACAAACACAGGGCGCCTGCTGTATCTGACCTCCTGGGATAACCACAGTGCTTGATTTCCTCTGTAAAAACTCTGAAAGAGGGCCAGTGAGGTGACTCAGCAGATCAAGGTGCTTGCCACCAAGCCTGACCTCCTAAATTTAACCCCTGGGACCCACATGGTGGAAGGAGAGAACTGACTCAGCCAGGTTGTCCTCTCATCTCCACACGATGCCATGACACACACACACACACACACACACACACACACATGCACGCACGCGCACACATACACAGACGGTGAACCAGATCTGATCTATAGCCGGCAGCTCATCACAGTTCCATTCCACAGATAATGGATGTCGGTGTTCAGAGAGGTTGGTGATAATTTGACTGCCGCACAGCTAATTGGATAAAGAACCAAAAGTAGGAGCCTTTCAACAATACGAGCTGCCGTTTACCGAGCACTTACTACCCACCATGCACTGGGCTAACCACCCCCATCATGTCACAAATGAGATGCAGGCCCGATGACACCTCCTGTTCAGAATGGGGAAGCACAGAGAATTAACTAGAGCAGGGATCTCTGTCCAGGACCAGGGTGTGGCATCTTAGTATTCTTACTGTTTCCTCGCCAGTCACTTCTCTAGACCGAGGATGGCTCAGCCATGTTTTTAAGGAGCTTTTTATGGAGGGCTTTGCTCCCTGGAAGATAAAACAATTTGTAAGGAAGAGAAAAAGACCGCAGACTCTCCCCTGTGGGATTCATTTGGCTTTTCTCTCCATGCAGGTCCAGGTGAGCACTTCTCAGGAAACTCAGCAGTCTCTGGAGCAGGAGTACCTGGCCGAGAAGGAGAAGCTGAACAAAGAGAAGCTGGAACAAGAGGAGAAGCTAAAAGCCAAAATCCAGCAGCTGGCGGAAGAGAAGAAGGTAAGGTGACTCATGACAGTTCCTTTGAGGCTGAGAAGCGAGGTGGGACCTTTCCATGGGTCACTGGGGGCTTGGGGTTGAGCAGTGACCTCCCCAGCTTGTCGATTGATGTGATGGTTCTAAATGAGTTGCATGGGGTGAATGATTGGGCCCTAAACCCCAGCAATGGACTGGAAAGATGGCTCAATGGTTAAGAGCATTGGCGGCTCTTGCAAGGGACTGGGGTTTGCTTCCCAGCACCTACATGATAGCTCATAAGCATCTGTAACTCCAGTTCCAGGGAGTCTGATGCCTTCTTCTGGCCTCTGTGGGCACTGTGCACAGATAGCACACATACATGTGGGCAAAACACCCATGCATAATACATAAAAATAAATAATCTTTAAGGGGGGGGGGACTGGAGTGATGGCTCAGCGGTTAAGAGCACTGGCTGCTCTTCCAAATGTCCTGAGTTTAATTCCCAGCAACCACATGGTGGCTCACAACCGTCTGTAATGAGACTTGGTTCCCTCTTCTGGCCTGCAGGCATACAAACAAGCAGAACATTGTATACATAATAAAATAAATAAATCTTTTAAAAGATAAATTAAAAGACCCATTGTATCAGACTCCGTGGAGAAGGTAGAAAGTGGGTGTCCAAAACCAGTTCCTGTCATTCTCCTGTGTCAGTCTTGAGGACCTGCCACCCATTCTGTTGCTTTCTTTGCTTTCCTCCTTGGTCAGTGGCTCTCATGACCTCATTGCTTGGCTGTGTTTATTCATTTAGACTCTGAGGACAAAGGCGGGAGTGTAGCCCAGGCTCCGGGGTTGGCAACATTGCAAAGCATAGCCATAGTTGGTAGTCACAATCAGAGTGGGTGTGGAGGGCCGTGCACTTGTTCCCATCTGCGAGACTCCAAGTCCTCCCTTCTCTCCTCAGGGAGGGACAAGGCCTTCCACAGCATTGTCACCTCTGTTGGCTCCAGACTCCCACAGTCCTTCTCTGTCACATACACCTGCTCTCCGCCCTCTCTCCAACCTCCGGTTCACATCCAGTTTCTTTGGGATATCTGCCTCCTCCTTCCTCTTTGCCTTTCTCCTTATTAGTTATTCAGTGTGTGTGTGTGTGTGTGTGTGTATGTGTGTGTGTGTGTGTGTCTGAGGACAGTGGCAGTCAGTCCCCTCCTTCCGCCAAGTAGGTCCTGGGGATTGAACTCAGGTCATCGGGTACTACAGTAGACATCCTTGCCATCTCCCTAGCCCCCTTCCTGCCTCCTGTGAAGTGGAGGGTATAAAATGGGAGAACTGATAGCCAAAGCTCGTAAAGGTAAGATTAAAGATGGCTGCTGCGTTTATCAGCCTTCTCGTCGCTAGGGTACAATGCCTGAGAGTTTTTAAAGAGTCTTTTTTTTTTTTTTTTTAACCAGTCTGGCCTTGAACTCACAGAGATCCCCCTGCCTCTACCTCCCAAGTGCTGGGATTGAAGGCGTGCACCACTACCAACTGGCTTGATTTTTTTAAAAAATCTTAAAGAAGGAAGGATTCTTTTTTAAAAAAAAAGTGTTTTGTGCACACAATAGTGGGTTTCATTATGACATTTTTGTGCCTATATAGCATTGTACATTAACCCTATTCACCCCATTACTCTTGCAGGTCCCCCTCAGTTCCTCTCCTCCCCAAAACAGTCCCCTTGGCTTGCTCGTCACACTCTACAAACTACCTCACAGGTGTGAAAGAACACGAAATAGGGCTGAGCACAGT
Source organism: Alexandromys fortis (assembly GCF_014885135.2). Taxonomy (NCBI): domain Eukaryota; kingdom Metazoa; phylum Chordata; class Mammalia; order Rodentia; family Cricetidae; genus Alexandromys; species Alexandromys fortis. The sequence goes on from NW_026067894.1 coordinate 77,696, forward strand.
GACACACACCTTTAATCCCAACACTTGGGTGGCAGAAGCAGGCAAATCTTTGGGGGCTAAAGGCCAGCCTGGTCTATATAATAAGTTCCAGGTCAGCCAGGAATACATAGGAGACCCTATCTTTAAAAAAAAAAAAAATCAGTATGCTTAAAGTAAAGGGAGAATCTAGTGCTGGACCCATAGCTCCTTATGCAACCTGTGGATCAAAGCTTGGACCTCCATCATCAGTTCCACATACGAGATAAAACACGATGCTGATGTCTCTGGGTCTGGCTTCTTTCTCTTAACGTGGTGATTTCCAATGCCACCTATTTCTCTGCAAACTGTCGTTCCATTCTTCCCTGTGGTTACTTTATGCAACGCGATACATTTTCTTTCCACGTCCGTTTTCCTGCTGAGGGGTGTCCAGCCTGTTCCATCTTGGCTGTTACAAATGGTTGGGTGATAGACATGGATGTGGAGGTACCGCTGGTTTGGATTCGTTTAGAACCTGGATCGTAGGGTAGTTGTGTTTAGCGTTTTAAGAGGAAGGAAGAGTTTACATGTTTGCTGGACCCCGTGCACTTAGCAGAACATTACAGAGTCAGGAGCATGTGGCAGAGAGGGCTGTGCACTTCCTGGTGGACAGGAAGCAAAGAGAAGAGAAAGGAGCAGGGATCAGTGTAACCCAAGAGAGTTATGACCAACTTTCTGCTCAGTGTAACCCAGGGGAGGATGCCCTGCTGGCCAACTTTACTACTACTAAGCCCCACGTCTTAAAGTTTCCAGAACCTTCTACGATGACAGCACAGGTGGGAACCAAACATCCAGCAGGAGCCTGTGTTTCAGATTCAAACCACAGAAGCCGAAATCACAGAGGTAGATTTTAGAGAACAACCAGGTGGTCAACCAGCTTGACCCCGGAGATTCACCTGAAAGAAATTCTGTGGGCTTTAGTCCTGGGGTGTGTGTGTGTGTGTGTGTGTGTGTGTGTGTAGACATGCTCATGTCATGGCCCATGTTTGAGGTCATAACACAGCTTTCAGGAATCAGTTCTCTTCTTCCACCATGTGACTCCCAAATATTAAACTCAGGCTGTCAGACATGGCAAGCGTGCCTCTTTACCCACTGAGCTATCCCACCAACCCCTCCTTGCTTTTTGAGACAGGGTTTCTCACTAGCCTGGAACTTGCCAAGTAAGCTAGACTACCTGGCCAGTGAACCCAGGAGTCTGCCTGTCTCCTCCTCCCTGGGACGGGGATTACAAGGCCACATCACCATGCCTGGCCTTTCCTTTCTTTTCTGTGTGTGGTATGCACTCATGAGGTCATGCATGTGGGGGGTACATATGTGTGTGACTGCATCGCATAGCATGTGCTCATATGCAGTCAAGTGTGGAGGCCCAAGGGTCCTCTCTGATCACAGTCCACGTTATTGATTGAGTCAGGCTCTCTCAGTGCTGACTGAGTGCCCAGAGCTCACAGATACAGCTAACTGTTGAGCTTGGTCAGGGCTCCCTCTTCTCTGCTTCTAGAGCCCTGTAATTACAGGCAGACTGCACACCCACCCAGCATTTCCCTGGGTGCTGGGGACCTGAACGCTGGTCCTCTCCCTTGCACGTTTCACCTGCTGTGCCGTCCGTCCAGCCCCACACCTGTTTTTAAGCGAACGCTGAGCATCAACTCAGGTCCTTGTGCCTGCATGCCAAAAGTGCTTTCCTGACAGACTGTGCCATCTCCCCCTCGCTGTCCTGCTTTTAAATGGCCCTTCCTCCTGTACTTCATCTCTAAGTTTTAGTTCGTCCCTCAGCCTCCCTCTCATGAATCCTGGTTGCTACGAGGACTTTTATTAAGTGGCCAAAGAAATGCCAGGTGCCATCATCAATCCAGCACCCATTGATGATGGTGGTGGTGGTGGTGGTGGTGGTGGTGGTGGTGGTGGTGGTGGTGATGATGATGGTGATGATGATGGTGATGGCGGTGATGATGATGATGATGATGGTGGTGGTGGTGGTGGTGATGAAGATGATGGTGATGATGGTGATGGGCCCTGAAGAGCACACTCTTAATTTTTGCACACACTTCTTACTGCTGTAGGCCAATGTCAGCAAACTTCCTCCACAATGCTAGATAATAAATGTCTTCATTGTTGCAGGCTACTTGTTTTCAATCTCTGCTGTGACTTTGCAGCTCTGCTCTTGTACAAAAGCAGCTGCAGACCACATATCACAGTGTGTATAGAGAGTCCCAATAAAACTTTATTTACAAAGGAGCTGTAGACTACATATCACAGTGTTCATAGAGAGTCCCAACAAAACTTTATTTACAAAATAGCAGTGAGTGGGAGGGGGTGGGAAGTGTCTATGAGCCGTTTTGCTAGCCTTGGTCCTAACCTCATCCCATCTTCAGTCCCACCACCTGGAAGTCTTCTTCAGCCCTAGCCACCCACCTGTCTAGAGCTGGCAGGAAGTCTTTCTTAGGTTGGTTTAGAACACAATTTAGAGTCGATGAGGCTGATTCTCCAATATCTCTACCTAAGCCTGTATCCCTGCCCCCCCGCAGCACAGAGGCAGGAGGCTGTCACTGTGCCAAGAATCTCACCCTGATCATTTCCGCATCCCTTTCTCACATCAGCCCAAGACAGGAAACATTAGTACTGATCTCATCGTACAGATAGGGAAACTGAGGCTTCTATGCAGAGAGTCTCAGCTGCCAGGGCCCAGAGCTGGGAAGAGTCCATCCAGGTTCTCACCTGGTCTGTGCCACACTGCAGAACCTGTGCTCCAGCCCATAGACTCTGCCCACACTCCCAGTCCAAACCCTGTGCTCCATCCCAAAGACTCTGCTGCCCACACTCTCCTTCGGGTGTGATAAGGACTGAAGACAGAACCTGGCAGAGTCCACTTTCCTGCCATGGTTTCCAGGTCTGTCTAACAAGGGTCCTTGACTTGCAGGCCCTGGAGACAGCTATTGCCCAAGAGAAAAACAGAGCGAAGGAGGCTCTAGAGGGGGAGCAGATGAAAGCCAGAGAGGTGGAGAGTCGCTTGACCTACCAGAAGAAGGTAAGCAGTTCCGAGAGGGAGAGTTGAGTCCGCCCATAGTTGAATCTGGGTCTACAGTTGTCAGGGCCCATCTGAGGCTCTCACACAGACCTGCTTCTTTGGAACCCACTGAGCCCTGGAGCTCCCTGGGCCTGGTGGAGCCTGCTCAGGATGGAAGCACAAACCAGGCAGAGCCCAGGGAGAGTCCACATCCTGCCATGGCAACAGGTGGCCTCCACAACAGCTCTTGGCTTGCAGGCTTTGGAGGAGAGCATCACGCAGGAGAAACACAGAGCACAGGAGGCCCTGGAGAAGGCGCAGACTCAAATTCGTGATCTGGAGAGCCACTTGGCCTGTCAAAAGGAGGTACGCCCAGCTCTGGGAGGTCGGCCGGCTGGAGGGACTGCGGGAGAGAGAAGAGGGGTGGGGCACAGCGGGGCTGTCCTGTGTGGTTTGTCCTGACCTGGGCTCTGCAGTTGGGAGAAGCAGAGAGGACTTGGAAGAGAGCCATGGAGATGTAACCTTGCCAACCAGTTGAGGAGAAAAAAAGTGAATGAGATGAGCCAGGCATGGTGGCTCCTGCCCATCACCCTGACTCTAGGAGCTGAGAGGGTCCCTGTGAGTTTGAGGTCAGCAAAAGTTATAGCACAAAGGCTCTGTCTCATGGGTGACAGAGTGCAGGCTGAGACATGTTGGGGCCCAGTTGCATGTGTCCTATCTGCTCCGAAACATCAAATGGGGAACGACAGGATCTTGAGAGGATGATTCAACCACATCCTAAACTCACGCATCTTCAGAACCAGCACCCAGAAGTCTTCAGCCCTGGGCGGAGGGATGCCCAGGGCTGGCAGGAACTTTCTTAGGCTGGGGTGAGTCAAAAGGTGACGATCATCAACCCATCTCAGGCCTCAGGCTTCCTCTTCCACACAGCTGTCTAGATGTTTAAAAGCCAGGCACTAGCTCCTACATCCTTCCCAGCCACTACCGCCCCACTCCACCCCGTCCCCATGCACAGCGGGCTAGGAGTCTGGCCTGGATGGCCTTCCCATGCCCGCTCTGTGCTCCAGAAGTCACTGAGCTGAAGTTCAGCGGGTGAAGTGACCTGCACATGTGTCGTACCTAGAATGTTTTGGTTTGTACTCCTAAAATGTATTTGAAAATCCAGATTTCTCTTCTCTCTTGGAAAGTCAAAAAGCTCCGGCCCTCGTTTCCACTGTGGAGGAAAAGGGCGCAGGGGAATGAAATTCATCCCAGCAGCAGCAGCCGGGTCGTCCTTTGAGCCCCTACCCTCTCATAAGCTTTGCTGTTTGCAGTTCATCACCTGCCCTTTCCCTACAGTGCAGTAGCCAGAACCAAATGCCATCCTCCGGCCGCAGACACCTGGGGAAGGCTTTTCCTCCCCCTCGTGAAGGATGCTGTGTTTCTGTGGATGTGCCCAAACTCTAACCCACCGGCAACCTCTGTTACATTGCCAGTGTTCACTTAGCTGGTCGCCAGTCTCAGAGCCCTGGTCCTTTCACACATGTGCTTTCGATGATGCCTCAGGCCTGAAGGTGCAGGCTTCGCAGCCACAGGAGACGCCAGTTTGAGTCTATCCACACCTCCCTTCTTGGAAGGGAGCCAGGAAGGCCAGAGATAATGGACAACCAAGCATTTGACCCAACCGTGTCACGGATCTGTGGTGGCTGCTGTCTTTATCACTACAGCCAGGTCTCCTGGCACTAGGGCATAGCCCCTTCCTGTCCCAGCTCCCTTTCCCCGCCCCCACCCGGCTTTCTGACAACCCACCCTCCTCAAGTAGAGTGTTTGTCTGCCCTCCACCAGAGGGAAAGTAGCCCCCTAATGCAAGTCTGCCCAAACAGTCTGATGTAACCCAGGGAGATGTTTACATGTGGTTTCTCACCCAGCTGTTCCTCAGCACTCTGTAAACAGTGTCACCAAGGTTTGCCTTTGAGTCAGGTCTCCAGGCAGAGTGAGGGGGTGGGGGTGGGGTCTCCATGGAGTCACTTAGGCCAGATGCCATCCAGGAGTCAACAAGGGCTGGCCAGGCCCTTGAATTTAGCGATTCCAAAGTGACGGAGCAAGTCAGAAAAATTGAAGCCTCTGGGTCAGGTGTGGTGATACACACCTCTAATCTCCACTCAGACAGCAGAGGTAGGTGGATCTGTGTGAGTTTGAGGCCAGCCTGGTCTACATGCAGAGTTGTAGACCAACCAGTACAGAACAAGATTCTGCCTTTAAAAAAAAAAATCAAGCATCATGCAGAGGTCAGCTGGGCTTAATTACACCAGTCTGTTACTCTGACCTGACAAGGCCTGGCCATAGTTTCTTCCCAGAAAGGATTAAGCCACCACCAGGGGTGTTTTGTTCATTTGTTTCTTGGGATTTTGGTTTTGTTTTTTGATTGCTGGTTGTTGTTTGTTTTGGTTTTGTTTTGACAAAGGATCTGTTAGCCCAGGCTGGCCTCAAACTCACTGTACAGACAAGGATGACCTTTAAACTCCTGATCATCCTTCCTCTACCTCCAGGTGCTGGGATCATGGGAATGAACCGCATAAAACTGTCTCTGTGTAGCTCCTCACCTTCTCCTGTGGATCAGATGCTTCTGAAGGCTAATCCCCACCCCCCACCCCACCTTGTAGACTCTAGTGGAGATCACACTGCAAGTTCCAAGTTCCCGAAGTCCAGCTGCGGAGTAGGGGGAGACCCTGTGAAAGCTGAGGCGACCTTTCTTGGGTGTAGGGAGAGGCCCTGTGAAAGCTGAGGCGACCTTTCTTGGGTGTAGGGAGAGGCCCTGTGAAAGCTGAGGCGACCTTTCTTGGGTGTAGGGAGAGACCCTGTGAATGCTGAGGTGACCTTTCTTGGGTGTAGGGAGAGATCCTTTTGAAAGCTGAGGCGACCTTTCTTGGGTGTAGGGAGAAGCCCTGTGAATGCTGAGGTGACCTTTCTTGGGATTTCAGATTCTCTGGCGGTGGAATCTGCAGCAAGTCCATTAGCAGAGTGGCCACAGCAAGAAATGGACCAGATGAAATTCTGTGGCTAGGGACAGCAGGATACTAACCCAGAGCTCTTCCCTTGTCCTACCACATCCCTGCAAGGCTCATCCTGAACTTTCTAGGAGGTGGTGACAGGCTCACGTTGTGCCCAAGTTGAGAGACCCCCAGAGAGACCACCAGAATCCAGTCAAGTCCAGAATGCAAAAGCCAGGTTTAATTCTTCCCAGCTAGCTGGGAGTTCTCCATTACATGTGAATGCAGTGTAGTAGGGAGAGCTCCCGTTCCTCATTTGGGGTTGACATATATAGGCAAAAACCGCAAGCCAGGTTTACTTAGGGTCAAAGGGGTTGGTTTTACTGAGTGCAGGGAATGGACTCCTTCTACTTCTGTTCATGCCCCCCCCCCCCCCCCCCGCCTTCCCCCTAAGCAGTTATTTCTGCTCCTGTCTAGACCACAAAGCTGGGTGTCGACAGGGGACTTAACTACTAGGGACAGTTGGTCTGCACTTTCGCAAAGATTCCTGTTTCCAGCTAACTCCTGATGCTGCAAAGAGCTCAAGGCCTGTGTCTTAACCAGCTCCTGACCAAGCAAAGCTTTTTAAAAATGTTTATGTCCTTACAGCGACAGGCTCATTCATGCCCATTCCTCCATCCTTCTGAGACCAAATCTTCAGAAATCAGCTCCACTAGTTGGAGAGTCCACCATCAATGGGATTCTTCTCCTGCAGAACGAGGGTCCCTCTGCGTGCTGGTATCCTCCCAGAGTCTCTGAACACAGTCTGTGTGTTTGCTGTGTTCCGGACCCTGGCCTCCCTGTTGACAGACAGTGTGGCCCACACCTCTTCTGGCCCCTGGTTCCCCGTCTGTTAAAAGAGATCCTAGCCCTGGTGGCAGTGGCGCATGTCTTTAATCCCAGCACTTGTGAGGCAGAAGTGGGCAGATCTCTGTGAGTTCAAGGCCAGCCTGGTCTACAGAGAGAGTTCCAAGACAGATAGGACTGTTTTACACAGAGAAACCGTGTCTCAAACAAACAAACAAAAAAAGGGATCCTCGCAGCAGCTCCATGATAGCGGTACCATAGGGGTGAGGTCATTCTGAGGGTAACATAAGCCCATCTTAGCTGCTAGCCTTAACTCGGATACTGATATTATTGGCCCTACCTTTCAGGTCTTGGAGGACAGTGTGGCCCGTGAGAAAAGAAAAGTGCGGGAAATGCTGGAGGCGGAAAGGAGGAAGACACAAGACCTGGAGAACCAGCTGACCCAGCAGAAGGAGGTAAGAGCAGCCAGGGCCCTCCTCCCTCCAGGAGGACATGCAGCCAGGTGTGCCTGACAGCCCCGCAGTCCCTTGGTCCTGCTGCTGCACTTCTGCAGGAAGTGGCCCCCACCTGCCAGTCATTAGCCAGCCAGGGAGGATCCCTGGAGCTCAGACCCCTCCGGGGACCCTGAGAAATGGGAATTGAAGTTATCTCTTTGTGGGACAAAAGTCACTGTACATAAAGTGCACACAGCCCTTCTCTGAAGCTCCCAGGAGCTGTGCCTCCCAAAGCCAGGGACTTTCCAGGGTGAACCTGGCCTGGTGCGAACACACCTACCAGGTCAGACAGTGGCTCCGCACCCAGTGACGGGGCTGAACACTCGTGACCATGTCGTTTACTGATGCCAGCCTGGGAACCAGGAACAAGGAGCCCCTCCTTCCTTATCCTCCTGGGACTGAGACATGGCTTCCTGCTCCCCAGCCTCCTCACTTCCTCTCACCTCATCCAGGCTCCAAGTCACTGGTTTCAGTGGTGACTCACCTTGGCTTCCCCTGCAGTGAGTTCGCCTCTGTCTTAGTCACGGGTTCAACTGCTGGGGAGAGACACCACGACCAAGACAGCCCGTGTAAAAAAGAAAGTGACTGAGGACTTGTTTACGGTTTCAAGGGGTTATAGTCCATTATTATCATGGGGGGAACAACACAGTGGGGGGGGGGAGCACGGCAGATCTTGCCACAGCCCTGGAGCAGTAGCTGAGAGTTACAGCCTGATCCGAAGGCAGAGAGCAGGAGACGGGGCCTGGAATGCCTGCTCCCAGGGACACACTTCCTCCCACAAGGCCACACCTGTGAGTCTATGGGGAGGGGCTCTTATTCAAACCACCACCCCTTCTCTTCTGCTCTCACCCTCAAATCCCTCTTTGACTTCCAGATCGCAGAGAGCATCACCTTTGAGAGACTCAAAATGCGAGACACCCTGGAGAAGGAAAAGAGGAGAATCCAGGACCTGGAGAACCGCCTGACCAAGCAAAGAGAGGTATGGCTCTCTGAGATGAGAGGTCCATCCACGGCTCCCGCGGACCCCGTCAGGCCCTGCGGCCAGGCAGCCAGGTTTAAATCCTTCTTCTGCTGTGCGACTTTAGGGAAGTTACTCACTGCCTCTGGGCCCCGGTGCTCCCACGCATGAAATACAGTCAGCTTCATTCGGTGACGGGACACAACATTGACTGTAGCACACCAACAGATGCACGCAGCTCATGCTGCATGCATCAGCTCCTGGCTCAGAAGTGTGGGGGTGGGGGCAGGATCCGAACCCAGAACTCCCAAACCGTTCATCTTTACCTACCCCTGCCACTACACTCCAGCCTTGTGACAGAGAGGGGACATCCAGGCATTTCCGTGTCCCTTTCTTGGCGGAGCTTGCCCTAGAAGTCATTACCTTCCAAACTAAAATGCATTTCTGTCGAGACCCACAGTTCTGACCCGATGGGTAAAGAGGAGGTGGCTGCGCACCCCTCAAAAACTGCAGATACTCGCTTGTCCTGGGTCCCTGATGTGTGACAGACACACGCACGTGTATGTGAGTGTGCAAGCACACACAACACACACACACACACTTTGGCCATATCTTAGTCAAAGTAGGTGAGCAACACCCAACCTGGCAATTGTGAGTTAAATTTATATTGAAAGGATCTCCTGGGCCCACTGGCCTAAGAAGGGTGTCTATGCCTCCATTTTGTGTGGTTTTCTTTAAACACAGGCACCCACACATTTTTGTGCATGTGTTTGAAGTGCCCTGGATATAGGGTGGAACTGGAATCAGGGGTTTTGTTTGTTTGTGTCTTTGTTTTTTTGAGACAGGGTTTCTCTGTATGACCCTGGCTATCCCAGGACTCCCAGAGATCCGCCTGCCTCTGCCTCCTGAGTGCTGGGATTGAAGGCGTGCGCCCACTTCTGCCCGGCTGGAATCTGTCTTTTCAACAAGCTACCCAAATGACCCTGGAACATTTTTGAACGCCGCCACCTAAGGAGAAACAAAGTCAGCAAAGCTCTCAGGATGGCACAGCTGCTCCGGGCCCCACTCGGATGGGAGGCCTTAACTGATGGATGGGTGTCCAGAAGAGGCAGAGGCCGGCAAGGCCCAGGAATTCGGGGCCGCCCACTCCCATGTTGGGGCCTGGAGCTCAGACCACAGGAGCTGTCTCTACTCTGTTTCCCAAATACTGCACCCTGGAATGCTGCAGGATGAGTCAATAAGTGGTGGTGGGGGGTGTAAGTCAGTAAGGGGTGGGTAAAGAAGAGAAGATAAGCTAGTAATGGGACTCATGTAAATATATACATAATGCACACATAGATGCATGTATATATGTGTACGCATAGACTTACATAGACTTACCCCCCCACACACACACATATGTGTATCAGGGCTGGAAAGATGGCTCAACAGTTAAGAGCACGGACTCCTCTTACAGAGAATCCAGGTTTGATTCCTGTCACCCACATGACAGTTCAAACCACCCATAACTCCAGTTCCAGGGGATCCAACATCCTCTTCAGGTCTCCACAGTAGTGTGTAGACATAATGACAGGCAAAATACCCATACACATGAAATATAAGTAAAACCTTTTGAAAAGTATGTCACGAATCAATACACAAACTACATATATATTCCAGCAGTTCCAGGGCAAGGAAAAACTGGTCGTGCAGTCGCTACACAAAAACAGAGCAAGCACAACAGGGCTGTCAGTGCAAACCTGTAATCCCAGCTACGCAGGAGGCGAGGCAGTTCAAGACCAGTCTGGGCTGCAAAGCGAGCTTGGGACTAGCTGGGAAGCTTGCTAAGACCCTGTCTCAAAATCAAAAGGAAAGAGAGAGAGAAAGATAGAGTACCCTGGGTTCAAGCCCACAACCAAATGGCAGGCCAGCACATGGAGGACGAAGCCCTTCCAGGCGCCAACCCCGAGGAGCTCCTCCTCCCGGGGCTGTCATAAAAAGAATTGTGCAAGGCAACAAGGGACATCCTTAGCCATAGCAGCCTTAGATCAGATGCCCAAAGGCAGTCACCGGGAGACCTCAGAGTTGCCCAGTGACAGCAAACACCTCAGGAGAAGCAGTGACAAGCCCCCCCCCCCCCCCCCCCATACAAAGGGACCTACCACTCACCAGGACAGAGCACACAACTGCAAAGCAAACATTGTGTGACTCTGGCGGGGATCCTGCCGACCAGCCCCCCACCCACCACCCCAAACCCAAAACAAAAAGCAAAAACGGACAAGTTAAAAGCTTCCACCCGGCAGAGGGAACAGTGTGCAGATGCAGCCCCCAGACTGGGCAGGAAATACTTGCCAGACACAGGTCTGGTTAATCTCTAAACCGTCTGAGGAATTCAGTGACCCAACAGCAACACACACAGGTACCCAACAGACTGGCTTGTTTGGTGTTCTGGTGCCGGGGAATGGAGCCCAGGGCCTCACACACACTGGCCAGGTGTGCATCTTCCGCTGAGCTACATCCAACTTTATTTTATTATTTCTGAAATGCGGTCTCACTTATTTGCCCAAGTTGACCTTGAACTCACTATGTAATCCAGGCTGGCTTCAGTTCCATCATCCTCCTGCCTCTCAGCCTTTCAAGTAGCTGGAATTACAGGCTGGCACCATCATACCTGGCCTGAGTAGACATTTTTCTTTTAAAAAAAAAAATGCTATTTTATTTTTTATGTATCCATGAGTGTTTTACCTGCGTGTTTGATGCCAACAGAAGCCAGAAGAGGGCATTTCTGGGGTTACAGATGGTTGTAAGCCACCATATGGGCACTGGGAATCGAACCCAGGCCCTCTGGGAAAGAAGCCAGGACTCTTAGCCACTAAACTATCTCTCCAGCCCCCTGAATGGACATTGTTTTCAAAAGGAAGATTTAGAAACTAGATACATGGAAGGTGAAAACTCCAAAGCCAGTTTCAGAAAAATTACTGAGGGCATTGAGCTCAGCTGGTAGAGTGTTCGCCTAGCATGACTGAGGCCCTGGGTTCCATCCCCAGTAGTTCATAAACCTGACTTAATGGCACACACCTGTAATTCCAGCACTTGGGAGGTAGAGGTGGGCTAATCAGGACTTGAAGGTCACCCTGAGGGAATTCAAAACCAGCCTCAGCTCTTTCTCAAAAAACAAACAAACAAACAACTACTCAGACCTAGGGTGGCTGTTTGCACACAATTTTATTTGTATTCACAATAGAGCTGTTGAGACTCTCTCAGTAAAAACAGTGATAATCATAACAATGAATAAATAAACAAATAAGCAAAAGATGCTGGGTTGAACAACTGCGTGTCAGCTCGCCCCCCTTAGGATGAGGTGCTTTGAGTGTAGCTGCTGGGTCCCTGCTCCCATGTGACCTTCCCGAAAGGATGACCTGGTCCACACTATCAAAGCAGCTGCGAGAGCACCCAGGACTGTGTCTCAAGATTACATCCCATGGGGCTGTGAACGCAGCTCAGCTGGTAAAGTGCTCGCGAAGAGAGCACGAAGACCTGAGTTCTAGCCCCAGAAACCACTTTTTAAAAGCCAGGCATGGAAGTTGGAGAGATGGTCCAGCAGTTAAGAGTATGAATTGTTCTTGCAAAGAACCTGAGTTTGATTACCAGCACCCACGTTGGGCTGCTCACAACCGCCTGTTAACTCTAGCCCTGGGGGATTCAATGCTTCTGGCCTTGGACACCTCCCCTCAAGTGAGCACACACACTTAAAAATCCTGAGCTCTGAGAGTCAAAACCAAAAAGATTCCTGATGTTTGCTGGCAAGTTAGTCTAACCTAATCGGTAAGCACCAGGCCAGTGAGAAACCCTGTCTCATTTCTGAGCATGACACCTGAGGTTGTCCTGGGGCCTCCACGCTCACCACACACACATACACACACACACCTGTACATACACATACAACCATGCATACTCAAACACACCCACATTAAAAAAAATGATGTCTGGGACTTCAGCATAGGGCTTGGCAGGAACCCATACTCCAGTCCTTGGAAGAAGGTCCCCAAGGGGACAGTAGGATTATTATAAAAATGAATGACGGTTTCGAGGGGAGACATAAGTTATGCCAAGGACTTGGAACTGGGATCCTTTCTGACCAGGGACCTGGAGTGCAGGGGGAGCAGAGTGTCCCCAGGGCAGATCATGTGATGAAGGGCAAAGGCACTTAGCACATTTATCCTGGAAATTGGATTTAAAGAGAGACTTGACAGCCCTCCTCAAATGTTTAAAGGGCTGTCTCATAAAAGAGAAATAACACCAAGTCAAGGGCTCCCGGTGACAGAATTGGGCTCAGAGACCAGAAATCAAGGAGACAGATCTCTGCTGATGATAAAAAGAGAGCTCTGCAATAATTGGAACCTTCCAGAAAATCCTCGGGCTTTGGACTTGAGAAGCATCGACAGACTGGGGTCTGTGTCCTCTCTCACGGCTCGGGGAATAAGGAGAGAAAGGTAAATATTGACTCCCAGGCGTCGTTAATTTGGTGTTTGCTGTTTGTCTAGGAAATAGAATCGAAGGGACAAAAAGAGGACATCTTAAATAATAAATTAAACGACGCCCTGGCCATGGTGGAGGAGGCGGAGCAGATGAAGACAGCCGAGAGCCGCAAAGCCGAGACCCTTGCCCTCAAGTTAGACGAAACAGTAGCCGAGCTGGAAAAGACCAAGACAAAAATGGTGGGTTGATCTGAAAATGCCAAGCTTCCCCCGGGGAAGACTGCAATGTGTGCTGGCTAGGATTGTATCAGCCTGGCACACAAACCAGAGTCGTTCGGGAAAGGGGAACTTCGGTTGAGAAGATGCCCCCTCCAGACTGATCTGTGGGGAAGCCAAGCCTGTGGTGCCTTTTCTTGATTGGTGATTGATGACTGGTGGGGCGGGCTCTGCTCACTTGGTGGTTGATGATTGGTGAGGGAGGGCCTCACTCATTGAGGGTGGAGCTACCTCTGGGCTGGTGATGCCCGTTCTGTAAGAAAAGCAGGCTGAACAAGCCTTAGGGATTAAGCCAGTAAGCAGCACTCCTCCACGGCCTCTGCATCAGCCCCAGCCTCCAGGTCCCTGCCCTGACTTCCCTCAGCGGTGGAGGGTGACCTGAGAGTGGTAGGCTGAAGTGAACCCTCGTCTCCGCAAGGTGCTTTGATGTGTGGTCATCACAGCAAAAGAAATCCAGACTCTGACACAGTAGCAGGAGATTGCGGGGGGGGGGGGGGGGGGNGGGGAGGCTGAAACAAGGCTTGTCCAGTCTCCAGCTACTGACACTCTGGGCCAAGTACCTTTCTTCTCAGGGACTGTCCTATGCTTTGTGGACAGTAAACAGCACTTTCCCCACCCCCAGCTGAGACAGTCACTGCCAAATGTCCTTTAGAGGTAAAACTCACCTCTGATGGGAAAGGTCATCCAGCTGGACCGGGTGAGACAGGTTTGTAATCCCAGCTACTCTGAAGGCTGAGGAAAGCGAAACAGACATTCAAGGTCTGCCTGGACTACAAAGAGAGCTCAGGACCAGCAAAGCAACTTGATTAGGACCCTGTCTCTAAGTAAAATAAATCTGGGGATCTGGAGAGCTTGCAAAATATCCCACTTGTAGGAGCTGGGAGGCCTACGTCCAGCATACTCTCTGGAAGGGAGAGCAAGAGCTAGGAAGGCAGGGTGGGAGGGGCCGTGGCAGAGACATCAGGAAGGGTCAGAAAGTGGAGGGTGGTCACAGAAAGGGGAGCGTGGTCACAGGTGGTGGCTGATTTCCTGAGAGCCTTTGTTGGTGATTTTAGCTGACAAGTATCGCAGAAGCAGGGAGGGAGAGACTGGCTGCTTAAGGCTGTCCTCTGACCTCCACACACAAGGTACATACACATACAAGAAATGCAAATTGGTTTGCTTTTTTTCCTCATCCAACTATTTATCCATTCATTAATTTTTAATTTCATTTATTGATTGATTTGTTTTGGTTTTCAAGACAGGGTTTCTCTGTGTAGCACTGGATGTTGTGGACCAGGCTGGCCTCAAACTCATAGAGATCCGCTTGCATCTGCCTCCCTGGTGCCGGGATTAAAGGCATGCACCACCACTGCCTGGCTCATTGATTCTTTTTTTTAAAGATGCATTTATCTCTATTTGTATGTATGGGTATTTTGTTTGTATTTGTGTCTGTGTGCCATGTGTGTACCAGGTACCCATGGAGACCAGATGAGGGTGTTGCATCCCCTAGAACTGGAGTTACAGGTGACTGTGAGTTGCCATGTGGGTGCTGGGAATAGAGGCCAGGCCTCTGAAAGTGCAGCCGGTGCTCCTAACTGCTGAGCCATCTCTCCAGCATGCACGTTCGCACACGAACACACACACACACACACCACAGTCATTAATTCTCATCAAACATCTGGGCCTAGGTGTAGTGGGCAGACCAGTAAGAGAGCAGGCAAGGCTTCTGTGATGTGGATCTGAGAGACGCGCAGGGGAGCGAAACAAGAAACCAAGACCACGTCAGGTGTTGATAAAGGTCCTG
>NW_026067894.1:97500-158931 GCF_014885135.2 Alexandromys fortis
CTTGTCTTCAGGTGTGATCTCTTACAGACAAGAAGCCACGCCCTAAAGCCAGCACCCCAAAGCTATTGGTGGAATGAATTTCCACACCAGGTAAGGGAGAAAAAGCCAGGTGTCTCACACCCTCCTGCGTGGACACAGAGCCTGGCTCAGTGCCTCCCACTCCTTATGTTTCTCCTTCCTCTTGCTTCTCAGGGCCTCCTTCTCCTCCCCATCCCCAGCCTCTGGCAGGACAAAAAGTCAAGGCAGATAGGAGTCAAGAGGTAGCAAAACTAGTTTCCAGGAGCCGAAGGTGGGAAAAGCGAGAGAAGAAGGGGTGGAGGGAGAGAGGAGGGGAGACTGTCTCTCCCATCACCAGCCTCTGGCATCCCCCAACCCTCAGGCCTATATGCTCCCTGAGACCATTCCCATGGCTTTCCGATAGGAAGGAGAGTAATAATACAGGATACAGTGAGTCAGAACCCAAGTCCAGAACCTGGTCACCATTAGGTCCTCAACTTTAGACAAGACTCTACCTCTCTGAGGCTCAGTGTCTGAACCTGTGAAATGAGGGTGCTACCAGTAACCTGCCATGGAAGATTTAAGGCCATGCAAAGGTCTTAGGGTGGGTTCTCCCAGCAGCGGACCCTAAGCCTGGAACTCCACTACGTAACCCCAGTAACCGCAGTAAATGCCAGCAGTGAAACAGAGCGTGAGCCAGAGGAAAAGAAAATGAAGTGCAGCAAGCTGTCCATCAGGGGGGCACCGAGGTACCCGGAACTAATTCAGCCAGAGAGAGCTAGGAACAGGGACAGTTGTCTGTGCCATTTGCAGATGGAACACTGTTGTACCTGGCAGGCACATAGCCCAGAAGATTCCATGGGGCCAAGAAAACCCCTGGGCAAAAAGATACAGAGGCAGCTGGGTGTGTGGAGCCTCCAGGAGGCCCCAGGTTCAAGTCCCAGCTCTAAATGACAGTGAGGTTGGTGTCACACACCTGTGATCCCAGCATTGAGGAAGTGGAGTCGGGAAGATTAGAAGTTTAAGGTCATTGTTGACTATATAAAGAGCGGGAGACCAGCCTGGGATCCATAAGACCCTGTCTGAAAACAAAAGAATAAACAAAAAGCCTCAGAAGTAGGTAGCTGAACACTGGCCAGAATGTCCTATAAGATCAGGGGGACGTAGTCAGGGCCCTTACAGTGGCTGCTGGTGTAACACTAGAGTGAGGCAGAAGCAGGGGGCTTCCTGTGCCACCCAACGTCCCATGCTGAGGCTCTGGCAGAGCTCCTAGGTGGCACCCGAGCCCCCCGAGAACCTCGCGGCAAATCTGCCTCACGGATCCATCCCATAGGGCTGTCAGATAGGCCAAGACAGAGATCGGAGGTGGAAAACGGCTCACCACTCCACGTCTGTCATCACAGGGGAGCTAAGTGAGAAGCAGAAGATGGAGCTGGAGCGACACGTGGCCCTGGTGCAGCAGCAGAACAAGGAGCTGAGCATGCTCAAAGTGAAGGTGGCACAGACAAGCGGCCTGGTGGAGAAGAAAGACAGGGAACTGAAGGTCCTCAGGGAGGCGCTCAGGTGTGGGAAGGGCCCCTGTGGCATGACCACCCCAAGGCGCCTGGCACAGAGAGAGGGCTCGGCAGACGGTGGTGGAATCGGATGGGTGAAGGAGTGGTGGTGTTTCGTTGCTTCAGAGACCCATTAACTAAAACAAGGCTGTGCTCTGTGCTGGACCGGGCGTTCTCCCGGGCGGCAGGGCTCAGCTTAAATGCAGGAAGTCTGAAAGAATTCAGTCACCTATGAAAATAGCTTTTACCTCCAGGTCACAGAGGGATGCAAAGGTCCCCGAGTTTTCTAACACCGCGATGTCCCTCTCTATCCCAGGGCTTCCCACAGACCCCACCTGAGCACGGAGCAGAAGCCGAGGAATCCGACCCCCAAGTGTGACATCTCCCTGCAGATAGAACCAGTGCACCAGGATACATTCTCCAGTCTCCAAGAGGTCAGTGTCTGGAGCTGGGGCTCCAGGCAGGACTGGGTTGGTGACAGCCAAAGGCCCAAGGGTTAATGGCTCCTAAAAGTAGTGCTCATTCACATGGAATGGCAAAGTCAGACAGAGTGCTGCCCCGTGGTCACAGTCTCCATGGTTACACTATCAACAACGGAGACAGGGCCAGCAGCTCTCTCTTCTGAAGCCGCCAGGTCTTCCTACAATCTCGAACTGTAGTAGCGGTTGGGTAGTGGCCGGCTCTCCACCTTGGAGCAAGTTGGCCTGGGCTTGAATGCCAACCCCTCCACGCATAGAAAGTCTGTGCCCGTGGGGAAATCACAGCACCCCAGTTCTCGCCTTTGAGACTAAGAGTCCCACTTCAAAGGGTGGTTGGGAATATGTTTTATTTATGCACACCCACAAACACAGCTGGTAGAAAATTTTCTGCTAATTCTTCAATTTGTTCCTCTTGCTCGTGTGTGTGTGTGTGTGTGTGTGTGTGTGTGTGTGTGTGTTATGCACGTGTGGATACCGAAGGAGGACACTGGCTGTAAGCTATCTGGCCCAAACTGTCTTATCACCCTGAGATAGGGTCCCTTGCCCAACCCGGGGTGTGTACCGTTTTATTTTTCCTGCAGGGCTGGTGAGCAAACCACAGTGTTCTCCTATTTCCATACCCCCCACCATCGCCATCAGCTTTGGGGTTACAAGTGCATGCAGCCATGCTTAGCTCTTTAAATGGGTGCTGGGTACCTGAACTCAGTTCCCCAATGCTTCCCAGTAAGCCATCTCCTCTGCTCATAGACATTGTTTGATGGCCTCTTCTCAGCCAAGTCTGTAAAAGTCCACATTGTTTGTTTAAGTGGCTGCTTGGAATTCCATTTTGTGTCAGTTTTATCTACTCAGTCCCCGGATGATGGAGAGTTCAGCTGTGTCTCCCTTAACCTGGCGCTGTAGTTAGTGATACGTTGCCCCTCTGTAGAACTCACACCTGGCTGTGAACCTGCTGGGGCCAAGGGGCTTCCTAAACTGTGTGGCACAGAACCAAATGACCTTCAGCCCCCCCACACATTCCATGGCAGTCCCTTGATAAGGTCTCCCTCTGTGACTGCCCACGAGTCCCAGATGCTCATCCAATGGGAAGCATGTCTGAGTGAGAACAGCCTCCATCAGATGGTCCCCGAAGCTGATGCTCACACTCTGCCCCACGCCTGGTGTCATCGCCTTCCCCATCGTTCCTAGTGGGCTGACTGTGGGGCGCAGTGGTTCCTCGAGGCCTCCGATTCCTAGAGTCCAGCCCAGAACAACCTTTTCTTTCCACTTTGAGAAACCAGAGAATGAGTCATCTGCCAAAGAAACAAGGCCAAATATGTCAACAAAGACATTACCCCTGCCAGACAGCAGCGAGCCCAGGCTTCAGGCAGCCAGGATGAAAGCGTTTGAGGTCCAGCCAGCTGTCCCTGGCACTGAGTGCCCTTCAGAGCACTTTAATAGAAAGGGGCTCCGGTTGCTCAGGGCAACCAGGAGGAGGAGTGCAATGGCCCAGGTGGCTGGAAACTCAGCTGGGCGGCAGAAAATATCCATCACTCCCGTAGGAATCCTGAGTTCTAGAAGCAGGCTCTGACCCACGGCCACTACTGAGCACCTGCCGTGAATCAGGCCTTGTTCTAGACAGGAAAAGGTTCACAGGCGCCCTACACATAATCACCCCCCCTCCAACATACACGCCCCACATGTGTTCCGTGGGGAGACCTGTTGAATGGTGACTTTTAGTGTCTGTCTTCAAGCTGAGGTTAATGGGAGAAGGAGGATGCAAGATCAAAGGCAAAAAGCATCCCTTCTTGGAACAGGGGTCCTCGCCCAGGCTACTTCCTGTTTCCGAAGCCAGAGAGGGTCAGAGGGCTCAAGAGTTGTGTGAGAAAGAATCCCTGTCCTCTCTCAGTAAGAGAGTTCCCAGAGGAGCCTGAGGAGAGGTCACATGGTGATGGTGCTTCCTCTCCCAGCGCGTGGAAGCCTAGAGGAGTCTGGCCTGGCTGCTGAGCCTTTCCTTAGCCCGAATGCAGCATCTCCCGCATCTGTCCAGAAGGAGGGAGCCTTTGGGTGACTCATTCCAGGAGAAACAGATGCCCTCAGGCAGATGATTGAGACCCATGCAGAACCAAGCCCTGAGGTGGTACAGCTTTGGAGCAATACACCAGACCAGTTAGGTCCCCTCACCCACCCGGCAGTCCCAGCACTATCAGAAGCTGGGGAAGGCGGCTCACTCCTTCCAGACTGTGCAGGCACATGCTCAGGCCAGGGAGGACCACGGTCTCCACAGGAGGGAGGCGTGCTTTGCCCTCCTGGAGCCTGTGTGTGGGAAGGGAGGAAACAGCAAGAAAGTAGCCAGTATAGAACAAACCATCCTAGGGATTGGGGCGGGACAAGCAGCTTGAGGAGCCCTTAGGGCAGGATTTGAGACAGTCCTAGTTAGTTCCCTCTTGCTGTGATAAAGGCTCTGACCAAAAACAGCTTAGGGAGGAAAGGGCTCATTTATCTTATAGCTTACAGTTCATTGGGAGGAAGTCAGGGCACACACTCAAGGCAGGACCCTGGGGGCTGGGAGTGAAGCAGAGGCCACAGAGGAGTGCTGCTTACTGGCTTGCTTTTCCTGGTTTGCTCACCCTGCTTTCTTTAATTTTTTTTTTAAATTTATTTTTATTTTATGTACATTGGTGTTTTGCCTACGGGTATGTCCACATGAGTGCATCAAATCCCCCTGAAACAGGAGTTGCAGACAGCTGGGAGCTGCCACGTGGGTACTGGGAACCAAACCCGGGTCCTCTGGAAGAGTAGCTGGTGCTCTTAACTGCTGAGCCATCTCTCCAGCCCCTCACCCTGCTTTCTTTTTTTCTTTTCTTTTTTTTTTTTTTTTTGTTTTGTTTTGTTTTTGTTTTCCGAGACAGGGTTTCTCTGTGGCTTTGGATCCTGTCCTGGAACTAGCTCTTGTAGACCAGGCTGGCCTCGAACTCACAGAGATCCGCCTGCCTCTGCCTCCTGAGTGCTGGGATTAAAGGTGTGCGCCACCACTGCCCCGGCTCACCCTGCTTTCTTATATAGCCCCGACCACCTGCCCAGGGGTAGCGCTACCCACAATGGACTGACTCCTCCCACATCAATCTGCCCACAGACCAATCTGATAGAGACATTTTCTCAGCTGAGGTTCCCTCTTCCCAGTGAGTCCCGCTGACAAAAACAAAACAAAACAAAACCCCTGACCAGAACAATAGATGCGAGCATCATAAGAAACTGGTTCTCTCAGAGCTGGTGGTGAGAGGCCCCCACAGGGAAATTTAGAGCAGAGTCAAAAGGAAGAAACTGTGTGAGTGTCAGAAACGTCAAGGGGAGGGGAGCCCCTTGAAGGAGGCTGTGGGCCTTGAACACCCCCCACCCACCCCACCCACACACACACAAGGAGACAATGTAACTAGCAGGGAGCCTGGGATCCATCATCCTCTTGGCCTTAAGGAAGCAACGAGAGTCAGCGGAGGAAGAGCAAATGCTTCTCTTTCCCTGGCCTCTGCTCTGTCTGTGGGTGTCTCTCTCGCTGATGCTAGGGTGTGTGCGATGCTGAACTGTGCATCATCCGTCTGGTGCACAGAGTTCAGATCCACGGGAGGGCTCAGCTTGGGTCTTTGATGGAGGTGCCTGGAATAGCATCTAGCACAGGGGAGGGGGAGGGAGGGCAATGAATATGAATGAGAATATGGGTAGCTGGTGATGGATTGATAGACACGTGCGTATACATCTACAAACAGAGACAGGGCTGGGCGCGTAGCTCAGTTGGTAGGGTGCTTGTGGGGCACACAAAGCCTTCTGCTCACCCCTTAGTACCACACAAACTGAGCACAGCGGCACACGCCTGAAATCCCAGTGCCCTGGAGGTG
The DNA here is from genome assembly GCF_014885135.2 of Alexandromys fortis. Lineage (NCBI taxonomy): Eukaryota > Metazoa > Chordata > Mammalia > Rodentia > Cricetidae > Alexandromys > Alexandromys fortis. The sequence goes on from NW_026067894.1 coordinate 103,399, forward strand.
GAGACAAGAGGGCCAGGAGTTCAAGGTCATACATAGAACTATATACATATGTATGCATATGGCTACATAGACAGTTTGAGGGCAAACTGGGCTATGTGAGATCCTGTCTCAAAGGAAAATTTAAAAAGGAAAAACATTTTTAAAAAAAGAATAGAGACAGAGATGCCTAGCTATATAAAATTTTCATAATTTCAGTTCACCTCGTGCTATATATTTGTCTTCGGTATCTATCTCTATAATCTAAAATGAACCAAAAGTTGCTATTTTAAAAATAGTTATAAAAAAGAGATCGTTGGGTTTTTTTTTCCCCCTTTCTTGCCAGTTTGGCTGAGGCCTCCCCCTAGCAACTGTCAAACAACAGAAATCCGCTCTCAGCACCCCATCCCAGCCCCCCCCCACTTAATTATCCGCTTATCATTTGTCCATGCCCACTATGTCTTCCCTATGTACTCCCCCACACTGTCTGTCCCCTCATCCTGGGGTACAAAACCCAGGACAGCGTAGACTTGCCAGCACCACTCTGTGACGGAGCCGCAGAGCCTAGCGCGAGCCTAGCAGTCTGAGGTGTGCACGGAGTGAATGAATGATCCACTGGAGAACAGAGACAGGGTCTCGGGTAACCCAGCCTGGCCTCGAACTCACTCTGTAGCCAGGAAGGACTACAGGGGTCACAGGCGAGTGTCGCTTCACCTAGTCTATACAGTGCTAGGGATGGAGCTCTGGGCTTTGTGTACGAGTACGTTCAATAAGCACTCTGCCTTACTGGGGTACGTGTCCTCGGAGCATGACCTTCAATGACCTTCCTTGTCTGTGCTCTGAGAAAGCCTCAGTCTAGTCTCTAACGGTCCCATGGGACCCACATGTGGCCAGCAGCTACCATACTGTGTGAGGCAGGCATGGAACGTTCTGTTGTTATAGAACGTCCTGTTGTAGCTGCCACGGGATCTAGAGATCCTGGAGTCTCAGAGACAGGTCTCTCCAGACCAACCAAGTCCAGGCTGTCCAGTACCCGCAAGCAGACAGGAGAAAACCATCCTTGTTACACACACACACACACACACACACACACAATTTTAAAAGTATTAAAAATAATTCTTTTTAAAAAGTTACTATTCGGGTGCACACCTCCCAGCACTCAGGGAGGCAGAGGCAGGTGGATCTCTGTAAGTTTGAGGCCAGCCTGGTCTACATAGTAAGTTCCAGGGCAGCCAGAGAGATACACAAAAAAAACCCTGTCTCAGGGGGAAAAAAAGTTACTATTCAGAACAAGATCAGATTTTTAACAAACGGAGACCCAAAGCTGGATGGGGTGACACACATCTTTAATCCCAGCATTCGGGAGGCTGGTAGAGCTCTGAGCTCAAGGCTAGCCTGGTCTACATTATAAGTTCCAAGATAGCCAGTGCTATGTAGAGAGACCCTGTCTCCAAAAAAAAAAAAAAAAGTTAAGAAGCCACAGGCATGAAAGACCATTAGAAGAAGAAATAAGGGCTGCAGAGACAGAGTCTGGGGGTGTTTTTATTCATAGTACCACTAAGCAGGAAGAGGACTCAGAAACCCTCCTACACGGGACTTGATATTTGCGATGAAAAATGTAAATCCCTTCCCTGCCGAAGCTCTCGTGGTATCTTCCAGAAGTGCTGAGTGGCAGGGTTCCCACTGAACAGGAATTGTTCACGTCCCCGGGAATCTGAGGGAAATATCTGGGCCCTTATGGAGCTGCTGTCTGTGCCACCCTGTCTCCAGGAGCAGTTCTTCAGTGACCTGGGGGCCAAGTGCAAAGGGTCTCGACACGAGGAAGTCATCCAGCGGCAGAGAAAGGCCTTGTCGGAGCTCCGGATACGAATCAAAGAACTGGAGAAGGCCAACTCCTCCAGTAAGTTCTCCGCTCCTTAGTCCCAGCTTGGGGGCCCCCAGAGCCTGGATTACACTAACAGTGATGGGCCAGGCCCCGCCTCAGAGTCAAGTGCAGGCCCTGATGTTAAATAAATAGGACACGAAAAGCTCACTGTCGTCCTCTTCCTTATTTCACTGTGGCCTGGTGGGAACTTTGTCATAGTCTAAAGCTACCTGAATTTGAGCCCCGGGGTGCCTCTGAGAGTGTCTCATTCAGAAAGGCTGGCATTGGCTCCGACTGGGCAGCTGGTGGCCAAGCAAGGCACTGAGCACCGGGTGCCCCAGTACAAATCCCATCCCCATCTCTGCACCTGAAAGACCTTAGGTGACGTTCACCTCTGCAGTGACAGCTTGGGGGCCAAAGCCTCATACTCAGTGTGTGGCCTTGGGCAAATCATTTAATTTCTCTAGGCCTTGGTTTCCTCATCTGCCAGAGAGGTCGTGAGGATTAAAAAGGGTTGTGTGGTGAGCTGTCCCGTAAGCCATAGCTACAGCGATGCTATGAAATGATGCCTTCCTGAGTCTAAATCATTTCTTTTGTAGATCATAAGGACCATGCGAATGAATCGTTCCTAGAACTAAAGACTCTGAGAATGGAAAAAAATGTACAGAAAATACTATTAGACGCAAAGCCTGACTTGACAACTCTCTCAAGAATAGAGATCCGATCGGTAACCAAAAATCGTTTATCTCTGCAGTGACTGACACGAGAGGGTGGGCATTAGGGCTGATGTGAGCTGAGCTACAAGCCAGTGGTGTTGGAGGTTCAGGGCCAGGGCCTCCCTGATAAGCAGGTGTCTGTCTGCATACACCCGCCAGTGAGTCTCTGGATAGTGGCACAGTCAGTGGCCTCCATCTGCATGGTACAGTCTGTCACAGCTTTGACTCTGAGCCACACTGGTCAGTGAAGCACAAAGGACTCCTCCTTTTCCCATGAGATGTGACATCCTGCGGAAAATGTCCAACAGGCTGATTCAGGAGACTATGCCGTGAGTTTGTCAAAGTCTGCTGTTCCCTGGAACCCAAAGGCATGAACACATACAAGCAGAAGGACACTGGGATGGGAGAGCCAGAGAGTCCTGTGATGGGGTCCAGCCTGCATGCTGTGTGTCCCCCAGCAAGGCTTTGACGAAACCCTGAAAGGAGAGCCAGGTGCGGCAACACACACCTGTAGTCCCGGAACTCGGGAGTCCAGGCAGGAATATCAGGGGTACAGGTCGCGTTTGATGACATGCTAAATTTTAGGTCTAACCAAGGCTACTTCTGACCATCTCAACAACAACAAAAATCAAGGTAACTCTACGGATGCTTTGGCCAGAGCCTGACTCAGAATTTATACTACATAATAGGTAGCTGTTATTGCTAAATACTATCCAAGGAAGGAGTGGGACCTTAGATAACAAGATTCTCGGGAGTGATTGTGACATTAAAAGTGACCTTACAACCTAAAGGATGTTAGACTAAGTAGCTGATGGACACATGACAATGGACAGCTCAGGTCAGGGTGTCAATCGCAGAACCCACCGACGACACACTAAGAATAAGACATGTGGAAGCTTCTAAAATGAACACCAGAGTTGTCCTATCTGAACCAATATCCTATCAAACTATCTTTCTGGGCATTTACCAGCATTGGATGTGAATGTATTTAAAGTGAGCTAGTTTTCTTAATAAAAATCGCACACCCCATCTCCGGGGTTGGGTGTGGAGGGACAGCTTCCAGATGGCAGGTCAGCTAGATCTCATGGCCTGACTCTGCTTCCCAGACAGGCCAGTCCCCTTGAGGATGACCCTCTACTGCCAGTACACAGCAGGGTACCTCCCAACTCTGCTTTTCAAAGCCCTGACCCTCCAAGGTTGGAAGCCATTTGAATTCTAAGAGGAGTAGGAAGGAAGGAAAGCCCGTATGGATGGAGCGCTTGCAGTGTGCTGAGCGTGAGCTGCGCCCTTCAGATGTTCGGTGAATCCTCGCAGCAGCTGGGCTGTCGCATTTCCACTGTCCCTATGTTGCAGATGAAGAATTAAGGTTTCAGAAGCCAAGTGCCTCATCCAAGGTCACAGAGATAAAGAAGGATGGAGCTTGTACTCTGTCCCTGGCTGTCTGGCGTCTGCAGAGAAGGATGAAAAGGGGGCGGGTCCCAGAGAGGGGAGGAGAGGACTCTGCTCGGTTTACTGTCATCTTCAAAGCCTTGAGGGCTGGGGAGATGGCTCAGTGGGTAAGAGCATTTGCTCTTCAAACATGAGGATCTGAGTTCAAATCCCCAGTGTCCATGGAAAGAGCGGGGTGCGCCCACACACCCACCTCTAACTCCAACATGATGGGAGATGGAGACAGGGTTATCACTGAGTCTTGCCAGCCTAGCTCCAGGTTCAGTGAGGGACCCTGTCTCAAGGGAATAAGGCAGAGAGTGACAGAGCAAGAACCCAACCTCCTCTGGCCTACACACACACACATGGGTTATACACACCTGGACATACATACATCATTCATGTGTTCACACATACACACACCAGATGCATGTGCACAACACACACACATACACACACACACACACAATCTTTTCTTATTTCAATATATCACCATTTCTTCTCTTACCAATTGTCAAGCCACAGTTACCACTGCCAAGCCTTTCTGGTTTTATGGTCAAGGTCTTTTTGGGTGCTCTTTTGATCTCCAGGGGTCACTTGGCAGCACCTGCAGATGCTAAGGACCAACCAAGATGCCCGTGATGTGCCTACTGAATGCTAGGGTCCACTTGGGTCCTGACGAGGTGTGTGTGTCACAGTTGCTCAAGGCTCTCTGATTCTCTGCCTGGCCTGGTTTCTGTCCCATGCTTCCAGTTGGAGCTCCCAGAGTCCAGCTGGCTGATGCAGAGCATAGCAAGATCACAGCTGGATGTCCCAGCCCACATCATCTCAGGAAATAGTCCAAGGGAGCCTCACCTACCCAGAGAACACTGGGGCCACACCTTCTGAAGGACTCATTTCTGTCGTATGAAAATGAGGTTCCTCTAACAAAAGGAGAGCACATTGTTCCTGCATAGCCGTCATTCATTCCTCAGGCACATCTTGTGCCACGGTGTGACCAGTGACTGCCATGCTAGGCACAGGAGCTGGGTACACACTGACGGCAGCATGGTCCCCATTCTATGGAGCTTGTCACTTTGGCCAGGGCTTCTCAACATTGACACAATATTTGGGTCAAGGGCTGGGAGACTTTAATTGGTAGAGTAATTGCCACACAAATATGGTGACTTGAGTCTGATCCCCAGAACCCACATTAAAAAGGGGGGAGCGTGATGGCGCACACCTTTAATCCCAGCACTTGTGAGGCAGAGGCAGGTGGACCTCTGTGAGTTCGAGGCCAGGCTGGTCTACAGAGTGAGTCCAGACTAGCCAGAGGTACACAGTGAAACCCTGTCAAAAAAAAAAAAAAAAAAAAAAAAACTGAGCACCGTAGTGTGCTCTTGAAATCCCCATGCTGGGGAAGTGAAGACCAAAGGATTTCTGGGGATCTGCAAGCCTCAGGACCTGGTGAGAGACACTGTATCAAAGAACAAGTTAGAGGACAGACAGCTCCTGAAAAATGGCACGTGAGGTTGGCCACTGGCCTCCGTCTCCACACACACACCATATCTAGGGTCAGACGACTCCAGGTCAGTTTGACCGGGGACTGTCTGGTTCAGTGGCAACCTCATCATCCTCCCTTTGGGTGGCAGTAGCACTTGCCCTCTTCAGGTGAGCCTAGACATCACTAACAACCCAGAAAAGTGGGGTGCAAACTTAACCCTGCTAAGAGACACTGTTCTAGAGTGGGGTGCAAACTTAACCCGGCTGAGAGATGCTGTTCTAGAGGAAAGACATCAGAGGAGGAACTGGCAGACATATAGCAAAGCCAATGACCAACAATTCCATCTAGATGGTCAGGAATAGAGATAAGAAATCTGTGGGACCTCTCTTCCACAGTCACACAGGGTCCTAGCTTCCTCATGGCCGACACCAACAGACCACCAAGGGCGTGTTCATTTCTCTTTCATTTCAGCCTCAGAATGGCCTTTTCAGCTCGACCTCCAACTTGGCTGTTGAGAAGTCCATGAAAACAGATGCTGCAGAAGCCTTAGAACTCAGCGAGAAGCTGGTGTGTGCACGCGCCGTCCCTTCCCTTCCCCTTCCTTTCTGCCCAGCACTGGTCCCCACATGTCATCACCATTAACCACAGGGCCGTTTACTAAGTATTAACCTCTGAGTCTTATTGAGCCATTCTAATAACTCGGCCAGACCCGGCTGCTACCCAGCATGGTTCAGGAATCAACACATAGGCAGTTCCTTGAAAGCTCCATCATTAGAACGAGTGTTAAAGTCCGTTGCCAATCTCCACCCATTCCGGAAAGGACTTATTGTACATGGCTGTGGGGGACATGAAAGACCTGACTGCAGTCACTTCCGACATACTGGTTTGCTTCCTCCGGCTGCAAAGAATGCGCTAGAGTCGACGCCAGCCTCCCGATGGCCTCCAGGCAGCCCCTAGCGCCGCCCTCACCAGCACCCCATCTCCTTGCAGTACATGGACATGAGCAAGACGCTTGGCAGCCTGATGAACATCAAGGACATGTCTGGCCACGTGAACTTGAAACACGTCTCGCCCAAAGAGCGTGAGAGGATCAACCACCTCCGGCAGAAGGACCTGGACCTGGTGTTTGATAAGATCACTCAGCTCAAGAACCGGCTTCAGAGGAAAGAGGAACTCCTGCGAGGATGCGAGAAGGAACTGGAGCAGCTCAGGTACCGCCACTGCCTGTGGTCCCTGCCTCAGCATGGAATGCAAGGCGCTGCCTGGGCTGGGACAAGTCAGAGGCCGGGATGCAGATTAAGGAAAAACACCAGTTGGGGGACATGACCTCCTGGAGCCTAGCAGGCGTTAAACCCTGAGTTCCATCCCAGTGCATAAAACTTGGCACAGAGTCTGTTCACATCTATAATCCCAGCACTCAGGAGGTAGAGGCAGGAAGATCAGGAGTTCAAGGCCATCTTCTGCTACACAGAAAGTTCAAAGCAAACCTGGGTAGCATGCCACCCTGTCTCACGATAATAAAAGGTCTGAGATGATTCTATAGGCAAAAGCACTTGTCCCACAATGGCAAGGAACTGAGTTTGAATCCCCAGGATCCATATACGAACAGTAGCAGGGGTGTCTATAGTTCTAGTGTTCCTGTGGGAAGGTGGGAGGCAGAAATGGGGTTCATTGTTCTGGCATACAAAACAGAAAAGCAGCAGAGAGATCCTGCCTTCAGCAAGACAAGGGCCCCATACCTGAGTTTATCCTCCGGCTTCCACACATACGTGCCCACATTCACACACACATGAACCTTGATTTCACACAGACTTGCAGGTCCCCACCCGCATCCTAGAGCACTGGAAAGGCCGGCCATCTTGAGCCATTCAATGCTGTCCATGTCTAGTGTGTTCTGAACTCTCGTCCCCAAGTCTTTGTCATGGTCTCAGAAGTCAGCTCCACATGGAAGGATCTAGAGAGGCTGAGGCCTTGATGACAAGTGGGGACACTGAGGGGAAACAGCACTCTGTCTCTCCATGCACCCAGGCAGAGCAAAGTGTCCGTTCAGATGTACCAGGCGCAGGTGGCAAAGCTGGAGGATGACGTCTACAAAGAAGCCGAGGAGAAGGCACTGCTGAAGGAGGCCCTGGAGCGCACAGAGCAGCAGCTGTACCAGGAGAGGAGGCTCAACAGGGCCTTCAGGCAGCAGAAGGTGAGCCATTTGGCCCCTTAGAAAGGACAGCTGGGAGAGGGGGGGCACACACCTGAGGATCTCTGTGAGTTCAAGGCCAGCCTGGTCTACAGAGTGAGTTCCAGGACAGCCAGGGCTACACAGAAAACTTCTCCTCAAAAAGAAAAAGGAAATGCTGTAACAATCCCAGGAAGACCCCCACAGTGCAGAAGGTGGCAGAATAGCTTTCCAGCACCTGCTTTGAGATGTTAAGCAGGTTCTTAACCCCGCCGGTTTACTAACCTCGCCGGTTTACAGCGTCTGTTGGTGCTGTTTCTAACTGCATCTGTTTATTTCACTGTCTGTGCATGGGTGTGCACGTGCTACAGTGCACGTGTGGGTGTCAGAGGACAATTTTAGCAGCCAGTTCTTTCCCTCTACCGTGTGGGTCCCGGGGATCAAACTCAGGTTGTCGGGCTTGGCAGTAGACACCTTCACCCTCTGAGCCACCGCAGCAGCCCCCTCAGCTCTTGCTAGGACAGAACAGACCTCAGGCTCGGATCAGACTAACAAGGAAATTAACCACAGCCACCATCTCTTCATGATGGGTCAGGCCCACGGCTCCATCTCCACTTCACAGCCGTGGCTGTATACTAGCGTCATCAAAGGGCCTTCCCGGTGAGGGCCATGGCCCTGATTTTTTTTTTTTCCAGATGAAGAAATGGTGCCTCAGTGGGTTGAGAGACCAGGGCTGGGGATGGGACGTAGCTCGGCTGGTTGAGTGTTTGCCGAGCATTCATTCCCAAAGCCCTGGGTCAGATCCCCGGCACTGCATAAACCCACTGCATAAACCCGGTGTGGTGATGCCTGCCTGTGAGCCCAGACTCAGGAGGAGAGACAGGAGGGTTAAGAGTACATAGCCAGCCAGCCCAGACGCAGGAGGAGAGAGAGACAGGAGGGTTAAGAGTGCATAGCCATGTTTGGGGCCCACCTGAGCCACATGAGATGAGGCCCTGTCTAAAAGAATAAGAAAAAAACAGTAAAAACAGAGGGTTGAGAGGTTGGCCCAGGTTCACACCGTGGCTGGTAAATAGGGCTGCACCATGGCCCCAGGCGTCTCCCCTGATTCCTGTACTGTATGCAGGGCTCTCCCCCCAGAATTCCCTTGTAATGATTATCTTTTTCAACTTTGGAGCTGCATGTTTATGTGTGGATGCACGTGTGTGTACACACACACACATATATATGTATAGATACATATATATATGAGTGTTTACATGTATATGACTGTGTGCAAGTATGCAAATATTCATGAAAATGGACATACTTGTATATGTGTGACTGTAACAGTGTATGCGTCTGTGTTGGCACAGACATACACATGACTCTTCTGTGTACATCAACATGGATGTGACACTGTGGGGCAGGGGTGAGCTCTGAGGAGGCCAGGACATCAAAAGAAGATGCCCCTCCCCATCCAGGAAGCTTTACTGGGGGCAGGGGCAGAGTCACTGGAGAAGCCCAGCCCTGCCCAGCAGAAAAAGCAGCCCCAAACACTGCTTGCACACTCATCCTTTTGAATTAAACATCATAAACTTCCACATGTGTGTGCCAGGGGCTACCCTAGGCAGATCACAGGGGCCTTTGGCACTGAGCCATGCCAGGACAGCTGAAGCAATGACAAGAGGCTGAACTTGCCAGGGTGCCCACTTCTTCCCAAGGTGCCCCCTGAGACTTGGCAGCCCAGGTCCTCGAGATCAGACTCAAAACCACATAACAGGACCTCAGAGGGCCCCCCAACAGCCCATTGTGGTATGCTGGCTGAAAAATCTAAGAACTTGGAGATTTGCATAATCAGTGTCGCATGCATTATTCATGAGTCGACTCCTTCACACACAATGCGGCCGCCCAGCCCGTTGGCACCAGACGTCCTGCGTGGGTGACCTGAATCGGTCCAGTTGAACCTGCAGCAGGGGTCCCCGCAGAGCTAGGGCTGGAGCCTTGCAAATTCTCGGGCTTTACAGTCTGGAGAGAGAGAGAAATGGAGCTGTAGCACGGCCACGTCGAGCTGATAAACGTCATGCTCCACCCGGGGTCACGTGATGCCTGCTGCTGGGCGCCCGCGCTTACTCCGTCCTGCACCTGCTGCATTCCGCCGCAGCTTGCAAGGGGCTCAGCCTGGGGCGGCAGGCTCAGAGGAGAACCGAGACTGACAAAGGGCCGCAATGCTAGGCAGCCCAGCAACAGAACAGAACCCCCACCACGCCCTCGGCCTCACGGGCCCCTGTGACCTCTACACTCCCCTGATTGCCAGGGTGGTGGGGGTGTCACTCTAGGGCTCTGCTTGTCATAACAGGCCTGTGACTCTATGTATTGTAAGAGACTCTTGTTTGCTAAGGGAAAAGAAATTCGAAGTCATCTGTCCATCCTAGGAGCGTATTTTCACTCAGGGCAAGTGTTCCCTGGGAGTCTGAGGCGCCTGGTGAAACCCTGTTTTTAAGGGAAGGGGTCTTAAAGGAAAATCAATACTTTAAGAAAATGTTTACATCTATTTTTTTCTCAAAGAGGATTAACATTTTTCAAAGTCTCCTGTGTAATATCATAAAGATGGACTGGTTGGGTCCAGGGGAGGAAAACTTCCCGTCTGGAGCTTCAGAACCATGCTGCTCCACAAGACAGACAGACACATACACGTGTGCACGTGCACCACATATACACAGACACAGAGACATACACATGCATAGACACACACCACATACACACACATGTACATGCATACACCAGTGTAATTTTAAAACACCCTTTTTTTCTTTTCTTGACTTTTCATTGATGTATAGGCCTTGCACGTGGCACCAGGTTACATGAGGACACTCTCCTGCACATAATACTATACATTATGCACACATACTCTCTCCCATAATCCTTCTTCTCAATCCCACAAGCCCCTTGGTCCCCTAGACATGTTTGGTCCTACTCTTGTGTCATATAAACATACTCAATTTTATAATCTGTGTCTACAGAAAGCCCGGGAGGCACACATGAGGGACAGCATTCACTGTTTGTCTTTCTGAGGGGGGGTTGACTGTCTGTAGACTATCACCTTCAACGGTGCAATGAAACACTAAGAAAACCCCTGTCCTGGACACACACACAGCCTGGGACCTCAGAGCTCTCTCTGTGGGACAATCGTACCGTTGCAATGCCCCTGGCTGTGCTCCAGTCCTGTTCCATTTCCATACTCCCGGATAAGGTGGCTGTCTCAGAATGAAGAGGTCAACTTTGGAGTCAAACCATAGGGTCTGTGCCACCTCTGAGACCTAGTGACAAGTAGGTGACCATCCCACATCTCCGGCTTCTCAACTACGGCAGCGGCAAACAGGACCCACTTTGCAGGAGCGTGGGGAAGGGTATATGGCAGAATGCCGGCAGCACCCCAGAAAACTCAGACCTACAGGGAGAGAAAGGCAACTCCACAGACGGTTGGGGCTGGTTCTGCCCCCCTGCACAGCTGAGAGCCCAGCAAACCCCAAGGCTTTTCCTGCTCCCGTAGGGCTGGCAGCCCTATTATAAAGCAGCCTTTTCTAGTTGGTGAATGCAGCTGGGGCCTCAGCCAAGAAAGAGCAGATACTTTCCGAGAATGGCTCAGATGGGAATTTTCAATAGAAAGCTTTTGAACACCCGGGAGCTGCCCTCTGAGAAGCCTGTGAGCCCTTTCCCGGGCTTTGTCAGGCCTGGAAATGTGAGAACAGCTGCTATCAGTGGCTGCTTTAGCCAGGGGAGAAAACTTCACTCCTTTCCAGGCTGCAGCCTGTCAAATCCCAGCCCAGGGGGCTCGGGCACTGCTGTTAGGAGCAGTCTCAGCTGGCCGGAGCCCCCAGCCCCTCCCATGTCTTCAGGATGAGAATATAAACAGGGCACGGCCCAGGAGGTTCAATTCAACCAGAGCGCGGTCATAAAGCCTGAGCAGGTGGGATGTCCAGTGATACCTTTGGTCACTGCCATCATCCTTATTCCATTTAATTAATTCACTTCTTTCTAAGATTGACGTGGGCCCAGATATGGTCCAGATCCTCTCTGCCTCTGTCCCACTGTGGCCAAGGAGTAGAAACCAGTAGGCGTTGGGCAGGCGAGGTTGGCTTGTTAAATAAAGGCTCTCTTGAGTTATTCTCTAACCACCACATGAGCTCATAGCTCACACAGACACTAAATAAAAATAACAAATTAAATGAAAAAAAAAATGAAAGAAGTCACTAGGTATATTGGATGGGAATGGGTTGAGAGCCAGAGGATGGAGGCCGGAGCATAAGATGCAGATACGTGGTGTGGAGGATGGATGGAAAGTGCTAAAGGAAGGGTTCCACCCTCCCACGTGCCTCTTCTGAGAGCCTTGGGCTGTGAACCATAGCATCTCCCAGAAGCCCTCCTAGGTATACCCCAGGCTGGAACAGGACAGACTAAACGCGCTTTCCCTCCCCTGATATTTCACTCAGGATCGAGTCGAGGCTCAAGAGAAAAAAGAGGCATCCTGCAGCTGTCCCTTCAAAGACAATGAGAGGCAGGTACGAAACGAAGCGGCGAGATCGGGCAGCCCTGGGCCCAGTAGCCTGTCCTGGCAAGGATGAGAGCCCCGCAGCAATGAACAGCAACCCGCTCTGCCCAGGGACACTGGCACCCCTCCCCGTCCTCCCTCCCAGCTTCACCCTGCCCACTGCCTACTGGCACTTTGGACAGAGGACCTAGGAGACAGGCAAGTGTCTAACCCAGGGTCCCGAAGTGTAAGAAAACCCAGGGCACTTTTGACTGATGGGACAAAACATCTTGGACACTGAATGACCTGGGGATTCGGAGACAAAGTCGTGAGAAAAGAAGAAAGGGGGAGAGTGGGGGTATCCCAGGACCTCCAACCTAAGGATGAAGGGCAAGGGGGTACAAAGTGGGACCTAGGATGGAGATGAAAGTCCCCGACTATAGCAGCCCTCACCCCTGCATCAACTTTCACCTCACTCAGGGCTTCCTGGCAGCCAGGAAGTGGAGATCCATCCCACTTGGTCCCCAGTTCACACTGATCCCCAAATACAGTACATGAGCGGTTCCCAGTGTCCTCAGAACAAGGGCCATCCAGCGTATTCCCCTGGGGGTGTCTCCTGTGACATAATGGACCACATCCCCAAGAGTAGTCTTGGTGAAAAGCAACCCTGCGTCCATTGAGTCACACCTGAGAGCAGGTCCTGATGTCCTCCCACCCCCCTGAGTCCAGCTCCCCGGCTCTGCCCTTCAGGGCGCAGCTATCTGCCAGCTGGCCTTCATTCACAAACGGATTCCGGAGCAGTGAGCTAGGGTTCCTCAGAGTCCTTGGGTTCCATGGGAAGGATGACGCTTGACACCTCCGACCCCACATTAGCCAGAGTGGCTTCACTACATACATTTTCTATGCCAACATACTCGTGGGAGTTGAATTGGGTAAAGGGTTCTGCTGCAGAAAGTGGAGAAAACAGGGAAACAGGGAAAGAGAAAGGAACCCAAACCAGGGCTGGGGCTGCAGGTCAGTGGTAGAGCCCTTACCTAGCATATGAAAAGCCCTGGGTTCCATCCCCAGTACTTTAAAAAAGAAAGAAAGAAAGAAAGAAAGAGAGAGAGAGAGAGAGGGAGGGAGGGAGGGAGGGAGGGAGGGAGGGAGGGAGGGAGGAAGAGGAAGGTTTTAAATGGCCACTTTATAATACCGCAGATCCTAGATAGAGGTCATTGTCCAAGCCTAGGCCCCTTAAGCCAGGTTTGTGACATGTGTATGTACATATGCATTTGTGAGCATGCGTGCATATGTGCATGGGGTGAGTGTGTGCATGTGTGTGCATGCATGCATACATGTATGAATGTGCGTGCCTGCATGCGTGCGTATGTGTGTTGTGCATGCGTGTGTGCCTTGTGTGCCTCTGTGCGTGCATGCGAGTGTGTGTTCATGTGTGTGTGTGTGTGTGTGTGTGTGGTGGGCCAAGATGTGCAGTTGCCTGCAGAGGCCAGAAGGCATGGAGTTAGAGTTACAGGCAGTTGGTCCTAAGCCTCTAACAGGGACCCTGGGAACCAAACTCAAGTCCCCTAAAGAGCAGTCCAAGCTCCTAACAGCCATCTCTCCAGCCCCAACGTGATAAATACTGAACAACTGCAAGCTCAAGGCCCCCTAAGTACAAAATACCCAGAGGGCAGCTGCCAGCTAAATTCAGGCCTCAAAGAGTTCCGGGGACAGCTGTTTGGAGAGTACTGAAGAGACTGACACGCATTCACTCTGCCTGTCCCAGGAGACAGCCCCCACTCCCTCCCTCCATGGGGCTTGGGGAGAGCCTGGTGGGGCTGCCAGAGCAGGAGGGGAAAGTAAACACAACACCCAGTTACAGCTGAATTTCATGGGGGGGTTGTCGTTCTTCTACAGTGTTGGGGTAGAACCTAGGGCCACTTGCCTGCTGGGAGCACGCTCTACTACAGAGCCACGCCCTCTGCCTTTTGAACTCAGATAAACAACAACAACAACTAGTAATTTAGTCCTTAAGTCCCGGACACTGGAGGGGGGGGATATATTTTCTTAGTGATGTGCTTTCATTATGAAGCTGGGACAGACTTGGGCACTGTTTTCTCTGGCAGTCCACCATTAAGTATTGGTTGGACACCAGCTTGGTGCCAAGGTGGGAGACCCAGAAGCAGCTGCCACCAATAGCTGCCCACAGGTGTGCTTCAGCTGGCTCGAGAGATGTATTTTGCTTTGCGGTTTGGGTGGTGGTGTTTTTTAGCTTCTCTGAGAAATGTGTGAAACAAGAACAGAAGCCCAAAAGTCCGTCCACCACCTCCTTCCTAGCTTCTTAGGAAGGACCCAGGCTCCTGGTCCATAATTCACCCAATCTCTCTTCCTCTTGCTCCACCCAGAGCCCTAAAGGTGGCTATCTTTAGGGTGTTCAGAGCTTTCTGGGAACTCCCTGTCCCTAACAGTACCTTGGACTTACTTGCTGACCAGGAGATCCCAGCTTGCCCCTCCCTCTGGTACCCCTGAACCTCTGAAGGGTCTCTCTCTTCCGGGAATTACCCCACGTAGGCTCTGGAAGACACCAGGGCCGACACTTCTGAATCTGAACAGCCTGCAGGACTGGGGTGGCAGTGGCTTCCCAACAGGCGATCCCCAGAGAGCAGGGCAGTCACTGTGGTCTCCTTAGGCCTGCACCTAAGTCCTCTGTCCCACTGTGCTGCAAGGTCCTGCCACCAGCAGAAGCAACTTTGCCCCCTGAAAAGGGTCTATGTTCTCTGGGAGAGCCCTCAGCCAGCCAGTCTCCTCCAAGCAAGAATCTAATCAGATCCCTAACGGGCTACGCAGGAGCCCCTGTACTCCCAAAGCAGCACCACCCCTACTGCAAGCAAATGTGTCACTTCCTGCCCCCCCCCTTCCAAAAAACAGGCCCAACATTCCAAACAAACAGCATCTTAAAATAGAGAGGAATCCATTCTCCCTGACGCAAAAGGCAATGCAAGTCTATACTAAATGCTGTCACTGTCTTTTTTTGTGTTAAAGAGACGCATATTTGTAGAGGTGGTCAAGAGAAAGATGCAGAACTCCAATCTCCAGGTGAGCGGGAAAGAGAGGAACCGGTTAGCCTCAGCAGCACGTGGCATCTCCCCACCTCTGGGGCGGGGGTTAACCTCACCCACAGAGCAAGGGTCTAAGGCTCAGAGACGGAGGTGTCCCCAGCCACACAGTTAATGAGGAAATATTGGGTATTCCGGTCCTGTAAACTTACCACAGTTCCGGTAAGCATTTCTCTCCAATTCCGAGAGAACACCACCTAAAATATTCTTTTTTAAGACCTGAGAATCAAGACTTTGACATTTTCAATAGACCAAACCCTCGCAGTTGCGATCCAGCCCTTCCTGGAATTGCCCCAATGGGCACTCTGCCTTGCTGAAAGCAGAGGCGAGCTTGTGGACGTCTGGGGAGAG
Organism: Alexandromys fortis; assembly: GCF_014885135.2. Classification (NCBI taxonomy): domain Eukaryota; kingdom Metazoa; phylum Chordata; class Mammalia; order Rodentia; family Cricetidae; genus Alexandromys; species Alexandromys fortis. The sequence continues at coordinate 118,992 of NW_026067894.1, forward strand.
ACGCACTTCCTCTGTACGCGAAAGGGGAGGTAAATCTGTCAGAGATTCAGGGGTGCAAATGAAGGAGGCATAGCACCCCCCAGTATGGCCTGGCCTCAGTGCTCAAACACACACACACACACACACACACACACACACACACACACACACATACAGTATCACCCTCGACAGCCTGAAGAGTTCTCTTGAGCTTCAGGGACCTCGACTCAGGCTAAGCCAGGATTCGGAGCATCAGTGATAAAAAGCACTTCAAGACAAGCCAGTTTATAAAGCAGAATTGGAGATTTTCGATTTTAGTACAGAGAGTTTCATGTAGGTTTCAGCACAAGGGTTAGGTCAGACATACTCAAGTGTGGGTGTGGCTCCTCAGGGAAGAGTCAAGGTTCGCCCTGTGCTTTCTGACCCTGCGTGCTTACCTGGTAAAGTTTCCTCCGGCGTCTGTCTCCGGCCAGGCTACATGGCTTTTCCTTGACTCTGCCTAGTATTTCCCAGCATTTAGTCTAGTTTTCCCACCTAGCTCTATTCTGTTAAGCCACTGGCATTTTTTTTATTAACCAATGGCAATAAAACATATTCACAGCACACAGAGGGGAATCCCACATCACCCTCCCTTGCAGCCAATAGTCTTTTGTCATTGTTTGTGGGCTACATGCCAAAGTAGACATTTCTCTAGTTTTCTATGTTCTAAAACATCTCCTCGAGACCTGCTGATTGCCTAGGCTGGGCTACCACACTGCTGAGCGTGGGGTAGGAAGCGTGAACACCAGGTTCCACACCATGACAGATATGAGCTGAGATGTGTCATGAGGATGTGGCAAATGAGGGCAGGTGTGGAGGTTAAGCGTACATCCCCCAAAGGGGCAATGTGACCTCCAAGGGGGCAGACAGAAATTCTTTATGTGTAAATCACATACATGAAAACACACATATGCACACATATGCACACATGCACACAAACTTTCTTAGCCCTGACATATATGTGCACGTGCATAATACATGTATGCATACATGAATACCATACATGACATTTTCATACAGTTGAGAGAGCATAGGGAAAGATACCCACAGTGTCAGCAAGGGGTGATAATGAATGAAGGGTTGGCAAGGGAACCAGATCAGAACACTCACAAGCCTTCCTCGCTTAGCCTCGGAACTATTTTTTTTTTTTTTTGTTAAGCGGATGCAAGGGCTAATAATTACTTTGGTCAAAGGGCTGGGAAGGCAAAGGTCAGCGGGCAGAGCTCCCGAGCCTCTTTCAGGGGGTCCCACCCAGTCAGAGGCCACAGAGGCATGTGGGAAGACAGCTAAGGCATCCGTGGCTGCTTGGGAACGGCTTGGCCTTGCGGTTGCCAGAAAAAGCCGACCCAGTGTATAATTTCCACCTGGGCAGCACTGCTGCAGTCTGGGCTCTGTCCCTTAGGGTGTGGACTGTGATCCCAAAGATGGCAGACTGAACACTGGGTGCTGTCTGTCTGGAGGCCATCTCGGGCTGGGCTCTGCCAGGGCTCTGCCCCTTCCTGTTTACATCAGCCGGTCCAAAGTTGGCAGCTACCTCCTCTGCGCAGGTCCGTGAGCACACCTGCCTTCTGCTGGCCCTTCCCCCATCAAGCCAAATAGACACCAAAAGTCCCTTCTTCCCCCACTCTTGGCAAACACGGGGATGGCACCACCTGGACCTGGAACTCTATTTTTAATAAACATCTTCCTGGCTCTGGTGCCACAACAGGTTGGGGCAGTGGCATTTGGGAACCACCTGCAGGTGGCAGTTTTATTGACACCCCCAGTGAAAGAAGCATGAAGAACAGATCTTGGTTGCTGTCTGGTTGCTTCCTCCCTGGGTGTCAGGTCAATAGCGGCTGAGTGGCCTTCTGTACCAGTTTTCCTCCCCTGAATGGATTCTGAATGCAGGGTCTCAGAACATATTCAAGGGCCGGGTATGGTAGGCAGCACAGGTCTGTAATCCTAGCACTTGGGAGGTAGAAGCAGGAAGATCAGGGATTCAAGGCTAGCCTGGGCTATCTACCATTTCAAGGCCAACCTGGACTACATATTTTTGTGGGGGGAGGGACCTCAAGACAGGGTTTCTCAGTCTAATAGTCCTGGCTGTCCAGGAACTCAATTTGTAGACCAGGCTGGCCTTGAACTCACAGAGATCAACTTCCCTCTGTCTCCCAAGAGCTAGGATTACAGGTGTGCACCACCACTACCTGGCAAAATCTTGTCTTAAGGAAACGAAACAAGGGCAGAAGAGTTGATTCCATCGTTAAGAGCACCTGTTGCTCTGCAGATCCTTGGGGTTCGATTCCCAACCCCCACATGGGGGCTCACTGTCATCTTAACTCCATCTCCAGGGCAGCCAGCACCCTCTTTGGACCTTGTCAGGTATCAGGCATGCGTGTGGGGCACACACATCCTTACAAGCAAAATGCTCACACACATAAAACAATACGATTATTTAAAACAAAACAAACATATAAGGCTCCCATCTGCCGCTCATCTGGGCCTCTTGAGGGTAATTTCAAAGCTGTCCTAAAGCACAAAGGGATCAAGAGATAGCGTTCCTGTCAAGATGTTTCCAGAGACTGGAGAGACACCTCTGAACATTAGGGCGCTTGATACCAAGTTTAGTCCCCAGCACTCACAAGGTAGAGACAACAGACTCCTGTAATTTGGATTCTGACTATATCCATGGCATGTACACATATGCAACACACACACACACACATGCACACGCATGTACATACATGCCTACACACCCAAACAAATAAAACGTAATTAAAAAAAATAATAATAAACCTTCCCAGGATGACTCCAAAGTCTCTGAGAAAGACAGGCCCCAAGCCTGGTCTCCGTCTGACAGAGACTGTGGGTGGGAAGTGGGGGGAGGTGTCGCATAGTGACAGCTGGAACTCACCATTACCAGCCAGCTCCCATTTGCCTTGGGGGTGTGTGAATACTAATAACTGCAGTCATATGTGAAGGAGACGGCAGGAAGCGTGCATCCTGCTAGATAGGAACTCAAAAGGCCAAGGTGTCCACAGAACATTGAGGGTCGTGTGCAAGAGGGCTTCTGGGACTGTGGTGACCTACCCAGAAATGGGGAGATGTATAGATGGAAACAGAGATGGGTGTCCCATGAAAACCAAAGGAGAGGACCGGATGCTGTTTACACACACACACACACACACACACGTCTACTTGACTACAAACATGCACACTGCAGACCTCTTCCCAGTCACATGACAGGAAGCGAGTGAACGACAGCTAGAGTCTGTAAACCCTGATCCTTGGAGCCACCATCATCCAAAAAGCCTGGCTGTGACCTGGGATCAGCATCAGGCCTGTGGCTAGCATGGTGTCCCCTGCAGAGGGAGTGAGAAGGACTCAGAAAGGAGTGAGGGCCCCCTGAAGAGTCTGCCGTGTTCTCTTGTCAAGCCGTCAGAGCCAGAGGGACACCTTCAGTCCTGTGACAGCTATGCTGGACACACCCCACCCTAGGGGCAGCCCCCATCACACAGCTCCCATTTCCAAACAGACGGCGTCCAGTACAAAGGGAAGGAAAGCAGTCCGCACGCTGCGAGCCGCAAGGATGCACTCACGCATGAGGCTTTTTTTGGGGAGCGTGGCAGTGTGCAATCATTGTACCCCCTTGTTCATATCTGTAGGCATACATATTTTACTTTGTTCCACAAACAAAAACTGCATAAGGGTCTGGAATTGATGGCCCATCAGTTGAGAGCGTGTACTGCTCTTGCAGAGGACTAGGGTTCGATTCCCAGCACCCATGGCAGGAATCTCACAAATGCCTAGAACTCCAGCTCCAGGGGCAATCTGCTGCCTCTGGGCTCCTCAGGCACCTGTACATGCATGCGTGTGCTCATAAACATAAAGACATACACTTAATTAAAAATGAGGCAAATTTAGCCAGGTGGTGGTGGCGCCTTTAATCCCAGCATTGTGGGGGAAGCAGAGGCAGGCGGATCTCTGTGAGTTCGAGGCCAGCCTGGTCTCCAGGACAGGCTCCAAACCTACAGAGAAACCTTGTCACAAAAAATAAAATAAAGTAAATTTTTAAAAAATGCATAGGCCATTTGGGGTTCTGACTGCATTGACAAATTTTGTGCTTTTGTTCTTTTTGCTCATTGAAGGTTGGAAGCAAGAAAGTCACCCAGAAGACAGGCCAAGAAAAAGAGACGAAAAAGGAGGCATGCAAGTCTAGCCAGAGTCTGTCGTTTGTTAAGTCGGGTGGAAAGAACTAGAAAACACACTGTCCCAGGGCTCATGTGATCCTGAGTGAGTCAGTCTGACTCTCCAGTAAGCCAGGGACTTTCAGAGCACGCTAAAGATGGCTGCTTAATTGTTTGGCTTTCTAGATTAATATTTTGTACAGAATGTATTTTGGAGTGTGTGGAGAGAGGATTTTTTAAAAAATATCTATCAATGTATATACACTCAGGTATATAAAGAATATGTCTATAACCCAGACTCCTAGCCCTGTGGATACAGTTGTGTGCCAAGAAACCCAACTAGAGCCACAGGGCAAAGGGGAAGCTTGGAGCACTTGACCACATTATAATGAATTTATATCTGAGTTTATTATAATAAATTTAGAATGCCAATCATTTCCGTTGCTTCTGTAATCCTGATCAACATGTCTATGGCACTTTGAGTTCTCAACACTCTTCTGAATTAATCCTTTCCCCAAGCCCTTCGTTCCTCCACTTCACAGACCAGGATGCCGAGCCCGGGAAGTTGGCTGGCCTGCCTACAGTCACTCAGTAAACGCAGGAGCTGGGTTTGGAAGCCCGGTTTCTGATTTCCACATTGTCCATCCTGCTGAACTGAGCGACCTTAGTTTTCCCAGTCTCTGGCTACAGGACAGACCAGGGACTCAGTCCCCAAAGAAGATGTATTCCATTTCCATGTGGTTCACAGAGACTCATTTCTCCTCCGGTGCCCTGCCTTCTGTCTACCCACCTGACCTCATCACTGTCATTCTCTCTTGGCCTTGCAGCCAGCCACACCTAGGTGGGGAAAGGGCCAAAAAAAAAAAAAAAAAAAAAAAAAGCACAAAAATAGGTTGGTTTTGTTGTTGTTGTTTTATTTTTGAAAGCCACAATAAAAATATTTTCATATTCTATTGTAGTTTCATTCTGCTGCTATGATAAAATACCCAGATGAAAAGGAACTCAAGGAATGAAGAGATTTGTTTCAACTCATTTTGCCAGTGTCAAGGCAGGAACCTCAAACAGCTAGTCACACGATACCCACAGTCGAGAGCAGAGAGACATGAACACGTCTGCTCGCTTGCTTGTGCTCAGCTCAATTTCTCTACTGTCTTAGAGTTCAAGTCCCCTTGCCTAGGGAATGGGGCCACCCACAGTGGGCTGGGTCTTCCCAGGTCAGTTAACTTCACTAAGGCCACGCCCCATAACTACGCCAGCAGACCAAATCACAGTAGACAGTGCCTCCGTGACACTCTCTTCTCAGGCGACTCCAGGTGGGGTCAAGTCGACAAGGAAAGCTAACATTGTGTATTCTAAAACCAAACGCGGTCTTCATATTTGTTAAATACTTGGGGAACAGAGGAGAAACTCTTTATGTGGTATTCCACATCAGGTGTGTTCAAAAATCAGAGAGAAAGGTGAACTTGACTTGATCCTGGCGATGTTCCTGAAGGACTGGAGAGACGGCCCAGTGTGTAAGAGCACTGGCAGCTTTCTAGACAACCCGGGTTTAGTTCCCAGCACTGGTCAGACAGCTCGCAGCCATCTGTAACTCCAGCTCCAAAGGATCTGACACCCTGCCCTCTTCTGACCTCCACAGGCAACTGCTTACACATGGTACACGTAAGCACAAACACACAAATACACACACACACACACAAATGTAATTAAAGAAAGGCTTTCTTAAAGCTCTTTTTAAAAAAAATCTCAAAAACATTTTTTTTCATGAAGAACCTGAACTGAGCCATGCCTGTGATCCCAGCACTCCAGAGTCAGGGAAAGTGGCAGCAGGAGTTCAAGGTCATCCTCAAGGACGTAGCAAGTTTGGGGTCTGCCTCAAAAGGAGGAGGTTGAGGAGATGGCTCGGTGCGCAAGCATGAGGGCCTGAGTTCAAATCCCCAGTACCCAGGTAAAAAGCCAGGTGTGTCTGGCTGTACGCTCTCCTGCACCCATAGTGATCTAAGGGATACACAGCAGGATTGCTGGGGCTCGCTGGCCACCAGCTCAGATCTTGGGTCAGTGAGAGACCCTGTCTTGGTGGAAGGTTAAAGTAATGGAGTGAGACACCCACAGCCTTCTCTGGCTTCTGCATCAGTGCATACACGAGAGCTCACATCAACACACATATGCACACATCAAACACACATACACACATGCACACACAAGCACGTGTGCACACATCCACACATATGCACACATCAAACACACATGCACATACAAGTGCATACACACATATCACACACATACACACATAAGTACACGTGCACATATATGCACATATCAAACACACATGTACATACAGGCACGCGTGCACACACATATGCACACATGCACACACAAGCACACTTCCACACATATGTGCTGCCCACACACCAGAACTGAATAATTTTATTGGCCCTTGTCCTCAAATGCCACGCACCGTGCCCCCGTGTCTGCGCTCTGTGCGCTGGCACCCAGTTCGCGAGCTTCGGGCAAGGGGGCTGGAGGTTAAAATACACAGACAGACGACAGACAGACAGACAGCGACACGGGTCATCCTTGAATTCCCCAAGAATGCCCCCTTTATTGTGTTCAGGGGCAGATTATATAGAGATAGCCACGCCCCAGCCAAACCCACCAGAAACCACTCTCCTGCCATCAGGAACTCCTGAAGGTCTTGTGCTCAGAGCAGCTGTAGGCACTCAGATCAGGGGATTACAAGAAATTCAGGATCTGGGCTCTCACTGCTCCCAACACTCAAACTCCCAAACAGCAAGTTTTCATCCAAAAACCATCCTAGATCACTAAGTTAAGCTGCAGTCAGAGCTGTTGGCGCACATCTGAGAAACGAAGCTTGTAAACCACACCCTGCTTCTCTGTTGTACACGTGCATAGGATTTGCATGTGCTGAAGGTAAACATGTAGGAATCTACTGGATTCTAGACTACTCAAGGGTCATATTAGCCAGGATGGTGGCACAGGTGTGTGGTCTCAGCACTCAGGAGGTAGCTGGGCATGAGGATCGCAAGAGTAAAGTCAAGCCTAGGTTACATAGTAAGTTGAAGGCCAGCCTGAGCTATGTAGGAAGACCTTGTCTTAAAAAGAAAGGAAGGAAGGAAGGGAGGGAGGGAGGGAGGGAGGGAGGGAGGGAGGAAGGAAAGAAAGAAGGAAGAAAAGAAGAAAGAAAGTTGTGTGTGGTCAGTGAGATATGGCTCTGTAGTAGAGACATTGTCCAGCATGGACAAGACTCTAGGCTCATTCTCCAGCATCACAAAGAAAAAGGAAGAAGTGGTGGAGGGGGGGGGGGGAGGAAGGAGGATGGGAGGAAAGAGAGAGAGAGAGACATGGTAATTTTTTTTCTCACCTTTACAACTGACCTCACTTCCTGACACCTGCCTTCCCCAGAGGAGCAACCCACATCAGATTTGCTGTATCATCAGCCAAAGCGGATGGTTATAGCCAATTTCCCTCCTGGCTCTACCATAGAGGACTGGTTATAACCAATCTGACTCCCTCCCAGTTCAACCATAGCAGGCTGGTTATAACCAGTCTGACTCCTCCCCCTCTCTTTCTCCCCCAGTTCAAACTGGGCCCATCAACTCCTCCATCCTTGGCATTTGGAAGTGGACACTGAGATGCCATTCAGGTCCTCAGTGAGTTGGAGATTAATGGTGATACAACGCTATCCCAGGGCTGGAGCAGCCAGGGTCCCACCTGCATTCAGAGAAAAAGAAAGAGCAGATTCTCTGGAAGGGAAAGCCAGAATATGTATATATATAGAGAGAGAAAGTCAAGGAGCCCCAGAAGCCCAGAGAGACAGCATAGGGCCAGTATAAAGAGAAGACACTGGGAAGCAGATCCTATCTCTGCTTGGTCACTGTGTGGTCATCTCCTTCCTCTGCAATATAGGCTAAAAGCTGAACATCTTGGTTTTCCCTCCTCCCTTGCAGCTAGAACGTACTACACAGAGCTGGACATTGTCACAGATGTCAGAGTCCTGGGAAGGCTTTGCTTCTGAAAGAGAAGGAAAAACCTGCCTTCAAATAACAATAGAGTAGAAAGGAAGAGGGTCTGGGGGCACCTGGTGGCATCCGTGAACTCTAAAGGCATGACTGGGCTGCCTTTCTCTGGACTTTGTTTGTCCCCACAACTGAAACCAATATAGTCAGGTGCGCATTGGCTCCGGAACAAACCACCCGAAACTTGGCAACATAAAACACCAGATATTATGTCTCGTGATTGCACAGGTCCAGGGAGGCCAAAGCTCTGCCGACTACCCTGTCTGCTTCCTGACAAAGCCATGGGTTGGGGTAGCAGTTCTCAACCATGAGCGATGCCACTAATCAGACAGAGGGTGGGGGCTGAGGCTGCCAAATACCCAACACCTCGCAGAACCGTCCACCAATGCAGAGAAGCAAGTGAGATTGTGAAACTCAGCCTACGGAGGCCTTGGCAGGGCTTGTTGCAGCTCAGTGCGCTCTCCCATCCTCCCAGAGGACCAACAAGGCTCACGCGTGTGGTGGTGGCCACGGGTTCCAGAGAGAAGCTGTTGAGAACAAGTTCCAGCGCATGCCTCTGTAGTCTCTATCTGCCTCGGGTCTGTTCATCTTCCGGGAGACAAAGCCAGAGTTGGTACAGGAGGGGCTCGAAACCTTCACCATCCTCCCTCGCCATGTTGCTGTTATTTGAAGCTGAGCACATGCCCAGCTGGACCACAGGAGAAAGCTACCTTGCCTGGAGGTCACTCCCTTGCTTGTAGTTCCTTCCCTACTAAAGGGCAGCTGGCCCCAAGGCCTGCCTTTGGTTTCCGCTGGGGCCAGATGCCTGGGTTCTGTTGGGTCGACGGTTCGTTGGTAAAGTGCTTTCTGTGCCAGCATGAGAACCTGAGGTCCATCCCCAGAACTCACATAAAAAAAAGTGGGATGTGTACTTCTAATCCGAGAACCATGGGGGTGGGTGGAGACAGGCAGAAACCTCATGCTCCCTAGCCAACCCGAATAACCTAAACAGTGGATTCCAGGACCCGGTCTCAAGTCACAAGAGAGGGGACACCTAAGAACTGACACCTGAGGCTGAATCCTGACCTCCACACACTGGTACATGCACTACACACACACACACACACACACACACACACACAAACACACACACACATTCCTTGGCTGCACACAGGAGGAGCCCAGGAAAATAGTTAAGTTATTTAAAGGTGTTGAAGTGAGTTCGAGAATAGAATAGAAAGGTTAGCCACACAGAAGCAGAAGCTCAGAAGTGGCTTTTTGGCCCCGTACACACACTGGTGGCTCTGAGATGTGCCAACAACATGACCTTGGATATGTGAGTGGGTGGGCTATGCCCGACTAGAACAAGTTGTCTTCGGTTCCTCCTGCTATGGCGCACATCTTCTTCTGCCTTGCTGGTGGCAGCCCGTGTGGAAGCCCGGAATCGTGACTCTGCAGCTAAGGTGGCTTCTCTAGCAACTTGGCAGCATCGCCAGTGCCTGCTGTTGCAGAAGCCAGAGTCATGAGACGTCTGGGTGAGAGAGAAAAAAAAAAAACAAACCTAGCTTCCGGATCTTCATTTCCAAACCATGCTCCTAGGAAGAACTGTGGTTTCTGATCTTGGGCAGGGGACTTAGAGGGGGAAGCAATACGGACAGGAGCCGAGGAAACCAAAAACCTGCAAATGCTAACTGTGGCCCTCTCTCTCCTCAAGGAGCCTCCTGAGCAGGAGGCCAGGATGGAATATTTCAGCTTATCAAGCTGGCCTGGTTTCCATCGAGATACACTGCTTGCATCCGTCCTCTCGGTGTCTCCGGTTATTTTGGGCCAACTCATGACCTTAGGTGGCTGGCTTTTTTCTTTCTTTCTTTCTTTCTTTCTTTCTTTCTTTCTTTCTTTCTTCCTTCCTTCCTTCCTTCCTTTCTTTCTTCCTTCCTTCCTTCCTTTCTTTTTTTTTAAACGTTTTTCTTTGCCCATCTGTTCCCAGGAATCCATAGCCACGCCTCCATGCCCTGATGGACACATTAGCAGGTTGTTTTGAGTCTCATCTCACTCTTAGCATAAACAGCTCCCCTCCCTAAGACCCCAAGATCTGGAAGCAGAAATCTTAGCTTCTGTTTAACTGGGGTCTTACTGTCAGAGAAGCGAGTTTCCTTTGACTGGTAAGACACCTTCAGAGGGCAACAGATCCTGCTATGGGCCGGGAATGTTACTGTGCTAGCCCTCCTGGCTTTGACTTTTGCCCACTTCACATTGTAATCTATGGCTTTTTAAATTCATTTTATGTGTGTGAATGTCTGCTTGAATGTCTGCACACCATGTGCAAGCAATGCCTGTGGAGGCCAGAAGAGGGCGTCGGATTCCCTGGCACTGGAGTTAGAGATGGTTGTGTGTGCAACCAGGTGGGTGCTGAGAACTGAACCTGGGTCCTCTGGAAGAGCAGCCACTGTTCTCAACGGCTGAGCCATCTTTCCAATCCTTGATCTATGGCTTCTCAAAATGTTTAATTTATCACTTAGATATAAACTGTTCCCACCTGTGCAGGAGCCCATGGAGATCTGAAGAGAACCATCAGATTCCCTGGAACTGCAGTTTTGAGATTCTGGATGTGGGTGCTGGGAACGGAACTCTGGTCCTCTGTATGAGTGGCAGGTGTTCTTAACCACGGAGTCATCTATCTCTCAAGCCCTCTGACTGACTTTAACTGAAGGAAGTTAGAGTCATTGATGGGGGGGGAGGTATGTTCCAATGACGAGGTCACTTTGATGGTCACATGATCGGCTTTGTCAGGGTAGTAACTGGGCATTCTCTCAGGAGCTGTGCGTGGCAATGACCCTCTCCTGGCAGCTGGCATCTGATAACTAACGACAGTAGCCGCTTTTTATAGTGTCCTTGGGACAGGTGACATCGCAGGCATGACCCCACCCCTCCCTCTGTGAGCGTGAAGAGCCCACGGTAGGTGAGCAGCTCACCCAAGGTGGCTCACACTAGTGTTCGGTTCCGGACTTCTTCAGCATGCCATTTTACTGTGGGAAGTCCAGGCCCCCACTGTTTGCACACTGATTGGTGGAGACAACGTTAGCCAGTGAACAAAAGCCTGTTCTATAAAAAGTCATACACGATCAGCCACGGCGTCTCTGCGAACACTATTTCTTTCTGTCTCGGGGGAGCAAGGAGGTACATGGATGAGCATGGCTGTGTTTCAGTAAATCTTTATCTATTAAAAAGGAGCAGAATTCCCAGTGCTCGTGTTAAAGCGTCTTCAAGGCTAGACGATCAGCTTGTGCATGGCCACGACCTGCTGTGTGGCTGGCCACCAGGTAGCTGCATGATGACCGTCTTCACCACGAGATGGGTGAACACCATGAGATGGGTGAACACCATGAGATGGGTGAACGCCAGTGTCTTCATCAATTACACACTACCTAACTTTTTGACAGGGTCTCTCACTTAGCCTGGAGTCACTAGTTTGACTGGTCTGGCTGGCCTGTGAATTCAGGCATCCTCCTATCTCCACCCCCATGGCACTAGGATAATAGGCAGGCATGAGACTCCTTCCCTGTTTGACCTTTTTTACGTGAGTATTGAGTTCGGGTCCTCCCACTCACATGGCAAGTCCTTTACTGCCTGAACCTTCTCGCCAGCCCCCATGGAGCATCACTTTGAGCAACACGTGTACCTCCAGCGGCACTAAACACGTTGTATAGCTTTTGTGCCTGATCCTCTCAAGAACTCCAGGAGAGCCAGGGATGATTATGGACGTGGATGTAATCCCAGGATAGGGGAGGCTGAGGCAGGAAGCACATCCAAAGTTCAAGGCCAACCTAAGAAGCTCTATAGTTGAGTTCAAGACCCGCCTGGGCAGCCTAGAGAGACCCTGGAACTCCCAGAAGACCAAGCCTATTATTCTTTTAAAGGCCGGTATGTGTGTAGACAAACACAGGACAGACAAGACACGCGGCTCCCACGTGGGTGCACTTTAATGGGGGGGAGGGGGATACGATAAGGGACAGGTGTGCAAGACACACAAGGGTAAAGGGCAAGAGAGAGCGAGACCTCGTGGAAGCTCGCTTTTTAACGAGAAGCTCAAGGGTATCTGGGAGAAATGTCCTGCACCTGTGGGCACCCGCACGCAGGTATCCGTAATCCAGGAGGAATCTGGGAGCTGTAGTTTCCAAAAGGAACAACGCATCCATCCCAGTGCTCTGGGCAGGCATAGGCCCTAACCTTTGCATCCATACTGCCTTTACCCTTAGTGAGTCATCTGCACAAAAGCTCTGCCTGACCTGGAAGAGTAGGCACCCCCCACCCCAGCCTGAAGGGACTCCTGCACCCTCAGACTCCTGCACTTCCTGGTGTCTGCTGAGTCACCCACTTCCTCCATTACTCTCTTTGGTAGACTGCTTGTCCCAGACACCGGATTACATCGCCTTTCACCTATTTCTGCTTTGGTCCACTATGTGTTAATTCTACAGTGTCCTAAATTCCCAGGTGCCCCTGCGGTGACCACATGCGGTGTTTACCAGAACCTTCTCTCTATTATTATTCCTTCTGCCTGCTGAGCAGAGAGCTACTTAACCTCTGGGTCACAGTGATGCCCAGAGGCCAGCACGTCCCTGCCCCAACCCCATCTGATGGGAGACAGCAAGGGAGGGACACTTGAGAAGCTTGTGTTCAGAGGTGTCTCTTCAGCAGCTTCTCTTTCTTGGCAGTGACCTTGAGACCTAGAAGTGGGCCACTGGATGCTCTGGAGGGGACATTGAGAAAACACCCAGTGTGTCTCCAGTCTTGTCAGGACATCAAGGACCATCATGTTTTCACTCAACAAATACTCGCCCCCCCCTGACCCCCACACCACAGCACCCCACCCCCGCATTCACTTCAGGCTAGGCTGGGTACTATGCCAGAGCTGAGGGGAAGGGTACAGAGACGACAGGGAACTCTGGTTGGGGCCAGGGCATCAGCTGCTTTATCAACCCTCGCGATGGTTAGTTAAGTGCTGGGGCCCAAAGTAACGTCGCTGGAGAGCTGTGACCTTTCCCCTTTACTCTGTGGGGTCTCAGGGAGTCTTCCAGTTCCGCTCCTACCCTACACCAGCCTCCCGTTAGCCTAGAACAGGGAGGATCCCGGGCCACACCCGGGGGCCAGCACGCTTCACAAATATGTCTTGATGAGTTGCGTCGCTTTCCCAGAGTAGCTGGTGCCAGCATAAAATTCTCGATCTTATGCCCATATTCGTACCGTCTCTGGAAGGAGTCCAGAAGGGCGCTACGGTGCCAGAAGAGCTAGGCTTTAAGGTACCTTTTCCCGATAAACAGACGCATTGTCTTAAAGAATGAAAATAGCTAAGTGTTGTATAAATAAACATCTGTTCACCCAGTCAGGAGCGAATGACAACCTGAGGTGGCCATTCCACCAATTTAAGCTCGTGCTACTTGAGGAACCAGTGAGTTTATTGAAGTTACAGGCGTCTGGGTGGGGCGGTATTTACTGGAGCGGTGGATGACTAAGGGCCTGCTTAGCTGGAAAGGCCACCAGGTGAGGACTGGGGAAAGCTGCAACCCTGGAGGGCACCTGCAAGCAGCTCAGCCAACCGGAGTCCCCCTTCCCCGGCAACTGTTTACTGTCCTTTGGGGAGGAGCCTTGAAAGCTTGGAAGCTGTCTTTCCAGGTCTGTTTACTTCCTGGTCTCCTGAGCCCCGCCCCCTCCCTCCAGCCAGGAATGTTCAATTTAGAGGAAATGGCTGCCAACACTAAGACGTGAGTCTCACTCAGCTTGAACTTAGACATAAACTCGCCTGTGACTTAAAATCCCCTTTGGGGGCTGGTAAGGTGATTCAGCTGGCAAAGGTTCTTCCTGGCAAAGCCTGCAACTTCAGTTCTATCCCCAGGGCCTACATAGTGGAAGGTGACCTCTGACTGGCACGGTGGCACACCCTCCCACCACCACCACTGTTCTGATTTGTTTCTGTTGTTGGGGTTTATTCGGTTTATTCGGCTTGCTCATCCTGATCACCATCCATCACTGAAGGAAAGTCAAGGCAGGAACCTGGAGGCAGGCACTGAGGCAGTGGGCTGGACCCTCCAACATCAATAGTGGTGTGTGTGTGTGTGTGTGTGTGTGTGTGTGTGTGTGTGTGTATGTGTGTGGGGGTTTTTTTGTTTGTTTGTTTGTTTGCTCGGTTTTGTTTTGGTTTTTTTTGAGACGGGGTTTTCTGTGTAGCCCTGGCTGTCCTGGAACTTGCTCTAAAGATCAAGCAAACCTCAAACTCAGAGATCTGCCTGCCTCTGTTTCCCGAGTTTCCAGGCCAGATCTAGGTCATCCCAAATTCCATATTCCAATGCAGAAACAGTATCAGGACGTTTTTATAGCTGTACAGAACAAAGAGTGTCATAAATCAAGGCAAGTTTAAAACACATTGGTGGGTCCATCATCAGAGAGGCGGGTGCAGTGAGATGGGGAAGCTTTCCTATTGGCTCGAGATGCTGTCTGATGACATCTTGGCTTTTGGATGGGCAGATGCTAGTGGTGGGCTAAGTTACTAGATTCCAAGAGGTTGTTAATCTATTAGTCACAGGATGTTAGTGTGGGGTTTCGGGAAGGCGGAAGGAATGGCCCACGATAAAGTGACTAGCCTTTGGACCCGCAACATTCCAACCTCCCCACAGAACTGTAACCAGTCCTTCAGTGTCTGCAGACGCAGCATTGCTCCAGCAGGTTGGTTCATAAAGAAATTCCTCAGCTGATGCTCCCTCCTCCCAGACTCGTCCAGATTTGTGTCAAATTGATAAAACACCAACTCAACACAACCACCAACACCCATATATACATGCCCATACACATGCATGCATACATACACGCACACATATGCATATATAGGTGTGCACGCATGTGCACACACACACATACAGGCAGGCATACATGCATACATAAATGCATGTGTATATACATACATGTATGTTTACATGCAATTAAAAACAATCACAGCCTATTTGGACCTATGCAACTAATTCTTCTTAGCAATTTTGAGGGTAAAACACGGGGACCCATGCATGCTAGGCAAGTATTCTACCACTGAGCTACACCCCCAGCCCATATGCAAGTATTCTGAAATGCCACCTAGTTTCCCAAGTCAATTCAGATCCTCCAAGATAACTCCAAAGGAAAACTGTGTGCGTGCGCTGTCTTCTAAAGATTTCAAATAGTTCCCACTATGACCTCCCTTTTCCACACAAGGGGGCCTTTTCTCCCTAGCTGACGCCAGCTACTACTTTCACTGTGCCCATTGAATGGCCTCGAGATGCTGCAGGAGACTGCAGGGACTGTGACCCTCACCCTGCAGTCACCCATCATCGCCAGAGTAAGAATTGATGGTATCCCTTGACTTCTAAGCATCCCTGGTCTGTCAGGGGCTTCCTGGTGACTGGATGTTTATGGTGATGAATTAGGACACTAGCATTCCTGAGCCTCCGGCAAACTGCACACTGCTTACTCTGACCCACTCTTATCTCTGCAGGCCTCACTAATCCCTCTCTTGATTCTCCAGTATCTCGGGGCTGAAGGGACCACCCAGCTCCGTCAGACTCCGGAATGTGCCCAGTGGTCATGGCCTCTCTGGTCAACCCAGAGCTCCTTCCTACCCTTTCTTGTTCCTGGTATGCAGGCATGCCCGGGGGCATATGTTTGAGTGTGTGTGTGTGTGTGTGTGTGTGTGTGTGTGTGTGTGCACCCATGTACTCACACGTGTGATATTGAGTGTCCCACTCTATCTTGATGTCTGATTCCCTGGAGCTCTTTTTTTTAAAGTGTAGATGCTTGGGATTCGAACTCAGGTCCTCGAGCCTGCACTGTTTCTACCCACTGAGCCCATCCCTTCTCTTTGTCAAACTGCTGTTGTTTTTCTTAACATGGCTTCGCCGCTCCCCAGAAGACAATTATACAAGCAAATGTGGGAGGCAGAAGAGACGTGTCAACGATGACTAAGGCTGCCTCGCTCCCACTTTCGAGAGCGTCAGAACTGGCTCTCACTCGCCCCAGCCTTTGGAGAAATCCTTCGCTGAGGGGGTGACTGTTCCTGAAGATCATTCTTTCTTCATGACCAGATGCTGGAATGTGCCACCGGAATAGATCTTTCCTGCTGCCAGAATCCATGCTCACCTCAAAGAAGTCACGGCCATTGTGGCGGTACTTCCTCTAATAGAGTCAGCTGGTATTTCCTGGAAGTTCCGTCTCGAGTCAGAGCCCATCAGTCACCTTTGCTATTGCTTTAGTCTCTAAAGGGGGAGGGGATACTTCCCTGAAATCCAATGACCCCAAGAAGAAAGAAGAATGTAGCCTCCTACTTGTGCCTCTGGTTCGGACAGGAAGTTCACCCAGGACTGGGAGACAGGTCAGATGGTGAAGTATTTGCCATGTAAGTGTAAGGACCTGAGTTCGATGCCCAGCACCCTTTGTAAAGAGATTACTCTGCAGTTTCTAGGTCAGTAAGAAACCCTGCCTCAAAATACAAGGTGAAGAGTGCCTGCAAAACACAGCCAAAGTTGGCTCTGTCCTTCACATGTGTACACATGTGCATACACACGCGCGCGCGCGCGCACACACACACGTAACCCAAGAGTTGTTTATAGGGCTTTCCACGCTGTAATCTCAGTACTCAAGGGGCTTAAATCAGAGGACTTCTGGGAGTTACAGGCCAGCCTGAACTATCCAGAGTGAGACTTTCATCTAAAATACAAACACCTCTTGGGATGGTTCAGCAGGTAAAGGTACTTAACTGAGTGCTATCCCTAGTACCACCATGAAAGGAGGAAAATAACCCTTAAGAATTGTCCTCTGATCTCCACAAGTTCAGCCACACACACACACACACACACACACACACACACACACGAAGTATTTTTTAATATTAGTATTTTTTAATATTTATTTATTTATTATGTGTACAGCATTCCTTCCATGTGTGCCCACAAGCCAGAAGGGGGCGCCAGGTCTCATTATAGATGGCTGTGAGCCACCATGTGGTTGTTGGGAATTGAACTCAGGACCTTTGGAAGAGCAGTCAGTGCTCTTAACCACTGAGCCATCTCTCCAGCCCCCACAAGAAGTATTAATAAGGGTGCCCAGCCTCCTGCCCGAGGATTTTACCTATGCAAGCACAGTGGGATGTTAACTAAAGTTTCATGTACATGTGTATCTTCAAAGATTTCCAGCTCGAACCCCAGAGTGATCTTATACGCATGCTTTTCAAGGCAGCAGCCCCTTCCCATGATCTCGCCACAGTGCAGTCAAACAGAGGCAAAACTGCCCCTAATTAAGGCACGGCCTCGTCCCGCAGAGCTAGGAGATGTGCTGGGAGCATAGTAGACAGCCGTGGTGATGGCAGCACCAGAGAAGCCGCAGCAGGAGAATGAATCTCCAGTTTGAGGTCTGCACAGACTACTTAGCAAGTTCAAGACCTTGGACTGCAAAGTGCAACTCTTTCTCAAAAACAAAACAGAACAAAAGATGGGGCTGAGCACATGGATCACATGGTAAAGCAATGCCCAGCAGACTCAAAGCCCTGGGTTCAGTCTCTGGCATCATATAAACAGGGTCCGAGGGCACACATCTTAAACTCCCAGCATATTTAGGAAGCTGAAAGATCAGAAACGTATCATCCTCAGTTACACAGTGAGGTCGAGGCTAGCCTGGGCTACGTGAAATCTACCTAAAATAAAGTCACAGGTTTAGGTAAACAGGCTCACCAGAGCTTTGAAAGTCACCTACCCACTTTGCAAGGACAATTGGGACACACCTAGGCCCGCGCAGATGCAATTTAAATATTAAAATCTCTGCCCCCATCCACCTCTATTCTTTGTTCCTATGAAATCAGTAAATCATGTTCCTTCCCTTTGGCCCTTTCACAAGCAACCGGATCCAAACACCCAACACTATCAACGCATAACTATCTTGGTCTTTAAGAAAACAAAATGGCCTAGTTTCAGGACAGGCTCCAAAGCCACAGAGAAACCCTGTCTCGAAAAACCAAAAAAAAAGAAAGAAAGAAAGAAAGAAAGAAAGAAAGAAAGAAAGAAAGAAAGAAAGAAAACAAAATGGCAGGCAGATCTTTGTGAGTTCAAGGCCAGCCTGGTCTAGTTCCAGGACAGGCTCCAAAGCTACAGAGAAACCCTGTCTTGGAAAAAAAAAAATCTCTTAAACTTAGCATCTTTATTAGACTTAACAACCTCACACTGAATCAAAATTTTGCATTTTCTAAACTATAGATTTCTTCGGGCGTCCATTTTATTCTTTCAAATACCTTTTCATTCTACAATGTTTTGAACGCGTCCACAAATATTGATTGATTGTCTTCCTCTGCAAGTCATCCTGTGGCCGCCTGCAGCAGTCACCTTCTGGGGTGTCCTCTGTCTCCACAGCATTGCCTTTTTAGCCTGTCCCCCCATGTTTTCTCTGCACCTTATCTGTGGGAGTGAGCAGTATCTGGGTCTACAGTATCGTCCTAACATCTCAGAGAACAGACACTCCATCTGTGCCAGAGACTCTTGACTCCAGAGAATAAGGCTTTCCCAGGTGCCCCCAAAAAGCAACTTTTTGGACCCCAGTGCCAAAGGGCCCAGGTGTCAGGCTAGGTGGGGCCTGGGGATCAGCATTATAGCTAGTGTCCCTGCAGTTGGCAACGGAGCACCGCAGCGTTGGGGTTTCATTCATTCATTTGTTTGTTGAGACAAGGTCTTGCTATGCAGGCCTGGCTGGCCTAGAACTCCTGTTGTAAACCAGGCTGGTTTTGACCTCGCAGAGACTGCCCAGCCTCTGCCTCCTGAGTACTGAGTCTAAAGGCTGCACCACTATGCCCTGCTCAAAGATATACTTTATTTTTAATTATGTGTCTGTAGGGGGAGGGGGACCCGTGCACAGGTGTGCAGGTGCATAAAGAGGCCAGAAGAGGGTCTTGAATCCCCTGAACCTGGAGTCCAGGCCTTTGTGACTTGCCATCTCTTACCCCCAAACCCCTATGTGGGTGCTAGGGACCGATCTTCAGTCCTCTGCAAGAGCAAAAATCACTCTCAACAACTGAGCCTTCTCTCCAACCCAGATTGGGGGTTTTGAAGTGACCCACTAGATGACAGAACCAAATCCTCTCTGAACTCTCCCTTTCCAGCGCCCATTCCTGAGCCTTTGGGGAGGAGGTCTCTCCTCAGTGACTCCCATCAAGGAGGCTACCTCAAGATCTCTCTGAAATCGCTCTAAGGTGGAGGCCCAGGCATCACCCAGAACAAGCAGCTATGTGCTGAATCATCGCGGAACAGGACGAGCCCCTTCCCCTTTCCCAGTTCTTTGGAGACCTTTGAGGACTTGGGTAGGGTGCCACCTCCCTCACAGTAACTGCCCCACCCTTGAAAGATGCCAGCCATTCTGACTCTGGGGACAATCTCAACTGGACTCCAGCGCCAGGGTCCACCTTCTTCAGATTCCCGCAACCTTATCAAGAACACCCAGTGTTTCACTACCAGTGTCTCCATGGCAACCGACAGGGTGTCAAGAGACACAAATGGTGGGGATTCCAGAGAAGGGGTTGCGGGGAGCGCCCCTCTCTAGTCCTAGAACACACATCCACCAAACGGACCCTTTTTCCCTCCCGCAGGATTGGGACACTCCCCACCACCAAAACAGGTTCTTTTTCAGAGGTCTCCCGGGGACTCAGCGGTCTCCCAGAAGTCACCAGAGGGATGCTGATGGTTTTTGATGGCGGGGAGGGGGGCGATGATGAAGAGCTGGGGCGCAGGATGCACTTGACCCCCTCCCCGGGGACCAAGAAAGACTGGGCGCGCAGCGCGGGCGGCAGGAGCCGGCCCGGGGGCGGGCGGTCCCCTAAGTCCCACCTTCGGGGCGGCGCCTGTCGGCGGGGAGTGTCAGGAAGAGGAAGAGCGCGGCCGGCTGTGCAGTGCAAAGCAGGGGCCCGGCCGAGGCAGCTGCGCGCGGGCCACCATGGCCACGGACGAGCTAGCCAGCAAGCTGAGCCGGAGGCTGCAGATGGAGGGCGAAGGCGGCGAAGCTACCGAGCAGCCGGGGCTCAATGGGGCGGCGGCGGCGGCCGGGGCTCCCGACGAGACTGCCCAGGCTCTGGGCAGCGCGGACGACGAGCTGAGCGCCAAGCTGCTGCGGCGCGCGGACCTCAACCAGGGCATCGGCGAGCCGCAGTCGCCCAGCCGCCGCGTCTTCAACCCCTACACCGAGTTCAAGGAGTTCTCCAGGAAGCAGATCAAAGACATGGAGAAGATGTTCAAGCAGTGAGTGCCCTCGCGCCCGGTTCCCCGCCACCCTAGACCCGGCCTCGGGCCCGAGCCCCAGCATCCCCAGCCAGGCTCCTTCTGGACCCTGACTCACCAGGGTGGAGAACTCTGCCGCCCTTTCTGGAGGGCCACGAGGCTTCCAGACCCGCCACCCCAGCGCTCAAGTGGGTCTGGGGACCTCCCCCCATTTCCTGGCCCTGGCAATGACCCCCTCCTGGTGATGCTGCCCTCAGGATACCCCACATGGGTTGGGGACACCCGAGGTTCCTTCCAGATAATCACAGGTCCCTAGCGAGTCCCCACCACCACACAGGGTGCCCACTCCCCTCTCACTGTTAATGTTACTGAACCTACCACCCGACACCCACACACCCCGAGAAAGGGCCGGTGTCTTCCCTTCCTCTTCCATCCCACTTGGACTCCCTATCCCCAAAGCGGTACAGGCGCCCCAGTGCCTCTCAAGGGAGGCCCGTCCCGTTCTCGGCACCCGCGCCAGGCATATGCCTTTTACTAGGGTCCCTTGATTTCTTTTGCTTAGCTCTGGTAGCTCTAGTTCTGGGTTGGGACTCACTCCCCCCCCCCCCCCCCCCACACACACCAAATTATTCTGTTTACTTGCTGTGGTGAAAAACCCTTCAGCCCTTCCCACCCCCTCCCACCCACCCTGTTGACCAGGTCCCATTTCCTTAACACTCAGGTGAGCTTGCTAGGAAAGGGCTCCTCTGTCCCTGTCCCCCGTCTACAAACATGTACCTCTCCTATCATCCCTTCAGGGCAGAGTCCCCTCGGGCCTTAGACCCCCGCCATACACTGTGGGTGCAAGTCTCTTCTCCCGGTACCCCTCACTCATCGGCCATGCAGTGATGACCCCCGCTTTCTGCCAGAAGGCTGCCCTCTCTTCAGCAATAGTCCCCCCCACACACACACTTCTCATACAATCCCTGGCACCCAACCTCTCTCTGGGCAAAAAGGGGGTCCCTTGCTCTGTGCCCTGCCTAGGGACTCCCACCCCTACCTTCCAGTTCCTATGATTCCAAGCTGTACCCTTACCAGGCTAGAAGGATGAATGCCCTCTAGACCTGTGGGCTCAGCCATTCCACATCCCACAAAATCAAGCAATGTGGCAGGGGAGAGAGACAGTACCCACGGGGGTAGAGATGGTGCCAGTGCCCCTCTATATCCCGGCCATCCCTACTTCCTGTCACATCACCTACGGTTCCTGGAAAGGGAACGGTCAGTCCTATAGGTACTAGACTGGAGTGCATGCCAGATGGGGCAAAAACCACCGCAGCTGAGCTCTGGATGGCGTCTGCAGGGAGCCCTAGAGCCGACAACAGTGGGCAGGTAAAGGATTGGCAGCCCCACCCAGTGGACAGTGCCCAGACACCAATCAGGAAGCCAGGAAGGGGGCGTTCCCTACAGCCAGGGTTCAGAGAGGTTCTTCCCACTTCTCCTCCACACCCACAGCCAGCCCTCATATGGGAAGAGGGTTAGGTTCCCAGCCCTGGGTGACTAGAAGCCCCTGCTGTTACTATAATGCCCCCCCAGACCTCTCCATGGAGGTTAAAGGGCTAGAGGACACCCCTGCTTCAGGCTCCACTGAATCCACACTTGTTTTGAACCCGAGGCCAGCTGTGACTTCCAGGTAGAGCTGCCCTGTGGGGGCAGTCCAGAGGGCGTTCACACGTATCGTATCGTAGATTCCCAAAGCGATAGGGTTGAGAAGGAGCTCACGCCTGCCTCCCACCAACCCCGTGATCCAGGATGGTTACATCACCCTTGCAGAGATGGAGTCCAGCCACAGACTATTACTTGCCAGGACTTCACAGTTCCAAAATGGTAGGATCAGGATTCGAACTCAGACCGGCAGCTTCAAAAGCCATGGTCTGCCCTTCAGAGTTTTCTATCACAGATACCTGGGTCAGTGTCTCGAAATATACCCCAACACCCCTTTCTGTGTGTGTAGCTGACTTTCCCCCGTGTGGCCGCCAACCAGCCCATTTTCCCTTACTCCTCAATCACCCTCCTCTTGTGTTTCTGTAGTATTCTTATCCCCCAAACCATAGCAATGTTTTGGGAACCCAGATACCCCTAAAGAACAAGCTTGAGAGAAAATAACTTTGGTGGAGAACCAGTAGGGAGAATGGTCTGGAAGCTGTGTGCTTGCAAAGAGCCCTCAATTTCCACAGGCTGCTTTGGGGGGAACGAATTTGATGGAGAAGAACTTCTGTGAACTCCTCAGAGCTGCCCCTCCTGGCACTAGCTGCTTGCTGGGTGTTGGGAGGGGTGGCAGGGCAGGAAGGGACCAGACAACTGGACCTCAGGGGAAGGAAGTGCCACTCGCCAGAGTCCCCCTGGCTGGGGCACAAAGCTGCTGATGTTGTATTCAGGGAAACAAGGCCTTACTGTGCCCGTTGAGCCCAGCCCAGCCGAATCCCGGCTGGGAACCACCACAGAAGGCCTCTCCAAGCACAGAGTGCTCGTTCTGCTTCCACTGTGCAAGTGGCTGCTGCCTCCTGGGGCCCAGCAGGTCCCAGGATCGCAGCCAGGGCTCTGTGGAGAGCAGGGGGGGCAGGGAGGAGAGGAAGTCGGTGTCCCTGGGAAGCGAAGATGGCTTTTCTTTGGCAGCCACAGCTAGGAGGTATCGTCCCTGGACCTCAGTCTACCCAAGTGCAAGGGGGAATAGGTGGTGTGCTCTTATGTTCCAGCCTTATCCCGTCAGGGTCTTGAGCCTTGATGCTCACCAGAACTTCTGTGCAATCTCCTGGTCCATCTATTCAGTGTGGACGAACAGATGTGCCCCTAGGACAGTCAGTGGTGGAGGGAGGATGGGAGGAAACAGCAGCAGGCTCTGCCATCGGCCACACTGCCAGCTGACTCCAGCCTCTCTCCCCATTTTACAGACAGGAAAACTGAGACCCAGAAAAGAGAAATGGCCTGCTCAGGATTATAGGTTTTCCTGAAGGTAGGACTTAGAGATGACACGGGCTGAGTTTTGCCTGCTGCCAAGCATAGAGGCCGTACATCTTAGAGCCTGTGCACCCCACCCCGATAGCCTCAGGCAATATCCATTCTCTCATTCTCTCTCTCTCTCTCTCTCTCTCTCTCTCTCTCTCTCTCTCTCCCCTTGCCACCCTTCTCCTCCCCTCTATCTGCCCACTCATTCAGAATTGTTTCTAGAAGCTTCCAAGGCAAAAAAAAAAAAAAAAAGATGTGGGACAGACCCACAAAATTTTGGGGATGGCTACCCTTGCGCTGACAGCAGCCTCGGGAGAGCTCTGGAGGGCTCTCTCTGTAAGCTGACACCTGCCTGCCTTTCAGGCAGCCATGTAACTGTGAATCTGCTGTGGAATCTGAGGAAGGTGTCCTAGTTCCTTGTCCTGCCTGGCCCGCACTGTCCCTGTCCCTCTGCCTAGCCTCCTCCCGGCCCGCTTCATCTCACGACCCCTTGCGTCAGGCAGGATAGCTTCCCTTTCCTTCTGGCCGCAGCTTTTCATCACAAGCTCCTGAGGCCACCTGCCCTTCCCTCTCTTCCCTTCCTGCAGGCCTGGGTGGCCGTGGACCTAACCACACGTGAACCTTGAGCACCTTACTTAACCCTTTCTGGGCCGCTTTCCTCATCCTGATAGTGCTTTCAAGTCTCAGCCAAGTACCTGGCACAGAATCCATACTTACTAAGTTACTGGTATCACAATCCCAAGTCCAGCATATGCCCTGGCCCTGGTGGCGGTCATCAGCGCTGACACTGAGGGAGCTCAAAATGAGCCTCTGGCTGCCTCCGCTTCCCCCCCAGCGGAGCTACCAGGCTGTTAGGCTGGCAGCCGTCCTTTGCTTTGGGCCAGAATGACGGAGATCCAGCCCATGGACCTCTTTCCTCTTGCCCAACAGACCCTCTGATTGACAGCTACATATTGCTCTGATAAATAACAAAAATAGAGAAATGAATGCATTATCACTTAATTACATGGAAGGCAGGTGGCAGAAGAAAAGGGAAGAGCAAACAGCAGCCCTCGGAGTGGCACAAAACTGGGACACAGCCCCTTGTCACCCAGCTGCGCTGCTCTGGGCAGGGTACAGGGCCTCTGAGCCTCTGTTTCTCCTGGGCCTGGAGGACCTAGCTGGCCAAGTGCTAAGAATTGAGTGTGTGAAACCAGAAACAGCACAGACATGGTCTGGGGACTTTTAAGGTCATGAGTGGTCTTAGAAGACAGGGATGCTGCCTGTCACCCAACATCTAGCTTCCTAAGTTTTTGCATATGCAAATTCCAGCCAAGGGCCTCAGAGAACCTCATGGGAGTCTGGCGGAGGGCCAGTCATGGGAGGCTTTTGTATTTTTACCCTCTGAAAAGACTGCAGCCTCTTGTGGGTGCTGTCAAGCTTAAGCTGTCCCAGGGCCCTGGCCTTATTAGAGAGAGTGCCCAGGGAACTCACCTGTACCTTAAGGGGTCAATTTAGACCACAAGCCTCAAAGGCTGAGTCACTTGACCAAGTCCTGCATGCTAGTTGTGTGACTAGATCCAGGAGGCTAGGGAGGCGGGGGTGGGGGTCTGATCTTGCAGAAGTCAGAGCATAGCTTGGTGGGGGTTGGGGTGCCTCAAGCCCCAGGGAGGGAGGATTCCCAACAGAGGGCCCCTTCTTTCCTCCCACTTCCCCTCTGTATCTGAGTCACCTCCCCTCCCCCTCCCCCTCTCCTTCTGGGGACTTCCTATCTGCCCTCTTCTCTCTCCTTCACACTCTCGGTCGGGTCGCCCGAGGTCAGGGCTCCAGGGCCCTCAGTGCTGCCAGAGGCAGGTCAGTGGCTAGTTCTGCAAGGCCAGCCCGGCTGAGGTGTTGGTGGCTTTGCAGCCTCGCAAGGACAGTCCCCACACCCCGCGCCCGGCAGCCTTCCTGGTGGCCTTCTGCTTTACTAGAAGAGAGGCTGCGGAACCAGGCGGGTGTGAGGGGCTGGGGTGGGCTTACAGTACCGAGCAGGAAGTTCTTACTCGGCTGATGAATGGGGCCACTACTGACCCACTGGGTGCCAGGACACTAGTTCTCCTCTTCTTCTATTAGTTATTATTATTATTATTATTATTGTTTTATGTTTACGGATGTTTTGTCTGCATGGAGGTCTGTGCAGGGCACTGGATCCCCTGGAATTGGAGTTATAGACAGTTGTAGCCGCCATATGGGTGCTGGGAATAGAACCCAGGTCCTCTGCAGGAGCAGCAAGTGCTCTTGACCACTGAGTCATCTCTCCAGCCCTGCTGGCTCCCTTCTTAATACTTTCCTAACATCCCTGCAAGAGCCCCACCACCCACTTCACAGGTAGGGGAGACTTGAGTCTCAGAAGATTCAGGTCCCATAGCTAGTGAGAGGCAGAGGCATCGCTTCATCCTGAGTCTGACTCCGGACCCTGATTCCTCCCTCACGGGATCCGTAGACCTTCAGCATTGTGCCCTAAAGTGGTCAGTTCAGAATATGCATCTCCACAAGTCTCCCTGTGCGCAAGGGCCTCCCCAGCCTGGCGGAGCAGGCCTGTCATCCCAGCTGCTCAGGAGGCTGAGGCAGGAGGGTAGAACATCCAAGGCCAACCTGTGCTGCAAAGCGGGTTCGAGACCAGCCTGGGCAACTTGGTGAGACCTTAGCATGCATGAGGCCCTGGGGTTCGTCCCCAGTACCAGTAAGGAAGAAAGTAACAGGCTCCTGCCACGACCGTTACGGGTGACCGTAGGGTGGCAGGTGGTTTTGCCTGTCTGAGCTGTTCAGGAATAAGATGAATGGAGTCAGGCGTATGTAACCCCACTCACCAGATTATATTAGACATTAAGTAACGGTCTCCATGATCACTATCATAAGTGATGATTAAGGGCGGGTGGGAAGTAGAGCAGAGACAGGAGGCTCCCACGTTGTCACCTCGGCTCAGCCTGTGGGTGGTGTCAGACTTGGGGTTAAGACAACCCTGAGCCAGCACAGCCTCCAAGCAAGTAATTGTCAGCTCGGGGACTCTCGTGGGACCCTCAGGCTGGAGGACCGGGAGCATGGCAGCCTGGTCCCTCCCTAAATCCCCCTGACTTGGGTCAGGCGATCAAAGTCACATTCTACCCTAAGGAGAGGAAGGAGAAGTGATGCTTGTCTGGCTTTTCCCATGAGTCAGTCAGTGGGGGTGGGGACATGCCGTGCTGTCCCTGCTGAGTTGTCCTTCCTGGGACCCACCTGCACTTCCCATAGAGACAAGCAGGCAGGCCCAGGCTGGCCAGAAGAGCTAGCAAGGTGTCACTTACCCTCAAGGATACCTTCCCATCTCTCAAGATAGAGAGGCTGAGGAGCCACTGAGACCCCTCCTACACAGAATGGGGGAGGCCCCAAGAATACAGCCACTTGATGGTTAGAATAGAATTAATAGGTTTGAAGCGTCTGTGGTTGCCCCTTTCTATTCATGATTACACTTATTCCTTAATAATCCTGAAAATAGATATTCATGATGATAATGTAGCACATAGACAGGGGACCCCGAACCTATAAACGGCACCCCTTCCGCAGTCTGGCCTGTGGCCCCTTGGAGCCAGCAGCACAAACCCGGGCTGGGTGCCAGAAGGGACGGAATGTAGTTCCCTGTGCCCCTTCCCTTTGCTGGTGCGACAGCTGTGATTGTGGCTTTGCATCTCAGCCAGTAGGCAGGGATGGGGACGGGGAAGCAATCAATGCGATGCGTCCGATGGCAAAGGGAACAGTGAGCCTCCTGCTCTCGGAGGTATTCAAGACACACTCAAGACACCAAGCGAGAGAAGTGCGTGGGCATTTGGCCCTTACCGGGGGAGGGGGCGTGGTGAGATGACCTCCGCTGAACTATCCTTTGCAGCTCTGGGGCTCTCCCACGAAGGTCTGGAAGCATCGGGAGCTAGCGGCGGTTCTTATCGCATTTGTACCCCGCTGTACCCGTGTCCCCACCGACCTTGGCCCGTGCACTTCCTTTCTGTGTCTCAGTCTCCTTGTCTGTTGAAACGGGACGTCTGTACTGGGAGTCTGACACAGCACGCTTGGCCCAGGACCCAGCATATGGTAAGGTGTTCATCAAAGCCTCCACGAAGGATAACCTTGTGACAGGGATAACCTTGTAACCTGGGGACTGGGCCAGGCATCCATACTGCGTGTCACTGGAGCCAGGCGCTGCCCACTTTGGTGACTCTGGATGAACAGAAGTTAGGGAGGGGAGAGTTGAAGCCAGGAGGGAGCCAGCTTCTTTATAGGACCACGGTTAGGCCGAAAGACAGGGTCTGCCTGGGTGGCAGCTGTAGGGAGGGTGATGGGAGGGATTTTTGTCGCTGGCATCCGGGGCAGCAGCTGCTGAGTCCTCCCCTAGTTGAGAACTATGCAGGGGGAGGCAGGCAGGAATGTGGGCCGGATGCCAGGCCCGCAGCCTCCCTCCACTGCTGGGGAAAGGTGCTGAGCTCCAAAGCCTGGGAGTTTCGTTGACAGAGCTGGGTGACATTGACCCTTCTGGGCCAACCCCAAGTGGAGCATTGGGCCCAACCTCCCCCACCTCACCTATGTACTTGAAAAACATGAGACTCTCCCCCCACCCCAGTGGTCCAGGAGGAAGAAGGAGGCAGAAGGATGGGACAAGCTCAGCACCTGCTGTGTGACTCTGGGTTTATCACTGCCCACTCTGGTGGACTAGGCTATGTGGATGAGCCCTGAGGGCTAACCTTTCATTTCCTGGATCCTCTGAGCTTCAATTCCTGGTCAGAAGGGCATTAGGGTAAGTGGCCTCCCCAGCCAAGGTCTCGGGCCTCACTGGCTTGGAGGCATGGGAACAGCCACCACCGTCACCTCCCTTTCCTACAGACAGAAAGCAGGGAGACTCGGAGCTGTGCAGTTTGAGGCTCCTTCTCCTTCAGCTTAGCCAGACCCCTAAGTCATGTCTAGTAGGGGGCAAGTAGGTTATGAGGAGGGGAAATTCTGGGGAGCCCCTTTGTCATTATCCAGACAGATGCACCTCCCACCCACCCCCACCCTGGTCACTTCCACCTAAGCCTCTCCTCCCAGCCCTGTACCATCAAGCCCTAAGCAGGGGCTCTTTTTTTTTTCTTTGTTTTTAAGACTGCCCTAGCTGGCCTTGAACTCTCTTATGTAAACCAAGCTGACCTCAAACTCACTGCAATCCTCTTACCCCTATCTTCCAAACGCTGAGATTATAGGCAAGGGCTCACACTCAGCTCCAGGGTTTGGTTTTGGTTTTGGTTTTCTTTTTTAATTTAGTATTCTGGCGTGTGTGTGTGTGTGTGTGTGTGTGTGTGTGTGTGTGTGTGTGTGTTTGCACACGCACACCTGATCCTAGATGTGTATCTATGTGCATTTTATGATGCAGTACCCCAGAAGGCCAAAAGAGGGAGTCGGATCCTGTGGAGCTGGAGTTAAAGTGAAGAGCTGCCTGACCAGGGTGCTGTGAACCAGACCCTGGTATTTATGATAGAGCATCAATGCTTTGGGCTCCAGGGTGGCTTTTATTATTCCACTGTTGCTGCCCTTTTCATAGTAAAGGAGTGAGATGCTCAGTGCAGTGTCTGGTGTGTGATCTTGAGGGCATTAACAGATTTTAGGCACCTACTGTGTGCTGGCCACTTTATATCAGCATTTACCCTTTCATATCCCTAAAGGCAGGTGATAGCGTTTGGTTGTTATTGCCAGTTAGTGTGTATTAAGTACCTGCTACGGGCCTGGCCCTGTGCTGAGTCAGCTTGAACCATCTCCCAATCCTCGCCTCAATCCCAAAATGAGTTCTTTAATCTTTATGGTAGGAATGGTGAAGGCGAGGGTCGTGGGGACAGGCGGCCAGCAAGGCCACCCAGCCAGCAGAGGCAAAACTGAGGTTTGGATTCGATGTGAGCATGCAGTCAAGTCTTCGGTCAGGTTAGCCCTGCCAGCCCAACCTTAGGCCACATCAGAACTTCAGACACATCACAGATGCACATGTTTAGGGTCTTTGGGGAATGGTCACCTCCTCCAGGACCACCTCGCACCAGGCTTCTGGCTCTATGTCACCTGGCTGAGGACTGGTATTTCTTTTGGAACTGTTGCCAGCTCCTGCATTGTCCCCCAGGGACTGGAATCTGCCTGGGTTGGAGCCCAGCCCTAGTAATTGATTGACCTTTTGATTGATGTAGACTGCGGTTTGGGGCCAGGCCTGGCCCAGTCTGAAGCTGCCAGAAAACCAGGGAATCCACAGCCCGACTTGACATCCAAGTTTAGATGTGCTGTATGCTTCCTTTAGACTGAGTTGTTCTGGCTTTGAAATAGCCATAGACCCTTGAATGTAGGTCCAGCTGGGGACCCAGAAAAACAAGGGACATGTGCCTCCCAAGCTGGGGTCTGAATCCCAGGCTAGTTCCCGCCTCAGTGTTCTTGCTCCCCGTCCTGACCAGCTGTGGCTGCTAAGCATATGAAAATAAAGTGCCTGGCACGTGGTGGTTCCTTGGCAAGATAACGAAATCTCACGGTGATCGATACCCAACGTGCAGAGGTAGCGACCCTTGAATGGACTCTTTGCTGAGGGCGTGGCATCTGTGAGCCCAGGCAGGTCTCCCAGTAACCAAGAGGCACCATGACATCTGGGTTTCTCCACTACGGCCCAGTGACATTTAGGACCCCTGACGGTTAATTTTGAATTGTCAGCTTGCCACAATTTAGAATCCCCTGAAAGGGGACCCCAAGGAGGGATTGTCTAGGTTGGCCTATGGGCGTGTCTGTAGGGGACTGTATTATGCTAATAGATGTGGGAAGACCAAGTGTAGGACTGGGCCTTACCACTCCCTAGGTTTGGGGTTTTATTTACATAACAGCATTATTTCCTTCCTGTACTTGGACCAAAAGCAATTTGAGGAGAAGAGGATTTATTTGGCTTACACTTCAATATCATAGAGACGGCAGGACAGACCTCAAGGAACTTGAAGCAGGAACCATGGAAAAATGCCACTTCCTCTGCTCCCTGCTCAGCTAGCTTCCCAAAACAGCTCAGGACCACAGCCTGGGGAATGGCGCCGCCCACCATGGGCTGGGCCCTCAATTAGCCGTCAAGGCAATCCTCTCCAGATAGACCTGCAGGCCAATCTGATCTGGGCAAACCCTTAATTGAGATTCCCTTCTCAGATGACGCCAGGCTGTGTCAAATTGACAATTAGCACTAACTAGGACAAGTAGGGAAAGTAAGCTGAGTAGCAGCAAGCGTGCCAGCGTGTGTTCATCCACTCTGCCCTGCTGGGTACCATGGGACCAGTAGCTTCAAGCCCCTGCCTTGGCTTCCCCAGCCATCGTGGCTGTAACCTGAAATTGGAAAAAAAAAAAAAAAAGACCCCTTTCCCTCCCAGCTGCTTTGTTTCAGGCTGTTTTAGCACAGCCTCGGGAAAGAGGCTAAGACAGGGTCGGACCATTTCTTCTCAGGATGCTGGATGCTGTAGGCATCTTCGTGGGTGTTTGTTCAGTAGCACCCATGACTCCAAGAATGGGTCCGGATGGTACCAGATGTCCCTCAAAGGACACACATTCTGCGTTGTGCTGAAGGGGAGCCCAGGCTGTCTGACATCAGACCTATGATGTGCCCTTCACTGGGAGGCTTTGTAGTGCCAAGGGGCACAGAGGAGAGGCATCCTTATGTCTTGCCCTGGGAAAGGCAAGCCCCTCATCGGGCACTCCTCTTGTCAAAGGCATGCAGCAGGTACCCAGCCCTCCACTACCTGCAGACATACCACAGTGACAGAAAGGATACCCAGTCACCTTGCGGCCCTTCCTGCTGTGGATGGAGGCCATGACACCCTTGCCTGCCTCACTGCCACCCCACCACATCCTCTCTCACACTTGCCCTCCCCCCCAGAAGTCCCTCCGCCCTCAGGGCCATCTCGCCTGCCTGTCCCCAGCCCAGCCCTCTCACTCTGTAGGGAATCCATGGTCCCGTGTTCTCTGTGCTTCATTAATGACTCATCCAGGCATGAACTATTTATACCCCTCATACGGATGCTCATCTTGGCTTTCCCGGCAGACACTGTTCTGCACGTGGCCGCGGGACACAGGAGGAGGCTAGGCACAGACAGACAGATTGATAAAGTGCATCAGCCTAACAGGCCTAGGATACCAGCCCAGCTCCTTTACTGCTGTGCGACCTTGGCCAGGTCAATTAGCCTCTCCGAGCCTCTGGTTATGAAAAGTGTTAAAGTAAGCAATAAAGCTCCCACCCAAAGGACAGTTTTCAATTCCTGGGGGCCGTTGGATGTCTCAAGTCGGGCGTGGCTGTATATAACTGGTGAGGGGTTGGCGGCTGGCTCCATCGTCTCTGCCCCCACTAAAGGGAAGCCCATAGATAAGCAGGGAAGGTGCTCAGTGTCTGTAACTGAGTGCCTTGTGTCAGACTGTTGTCATG
This sequence comes from Alexandromys fortis, assembly GCF_014885135.2. Classification (NCBI taxonomy): domain Eukaryota; kingdom Metazoa; phylum Chordata; class Mammalia; order Rodentia; family Cricetidae; genus Alexandromys; species Alexandromys fortis. Next base: position 150,877 of record NW_026067894.1, read on the forward strand.
TGTCCTGCTGAAGGCCTCGGGTACCAGAAAAGCCCCGCGTGCCACCCTGTCCCAGGAGACAGTCACCCTGACAGGAAGACCTGATGGAACCTGCAAGGAAAGCCATTGCTTTAGGTGTGGCCAGCACCTTACCAGCTAGGAAATGAGCTAGAGGCCACCTCTGTTCACTCACAACACAAGGGAGTGTGGCCATAGGAAAGGGGCGCTTAGACCCTGTTCTCACCGATCCCAGTCTCCACCAGGCTGTTGGTGGCAGAGGAAAGAAGGGAAAGGCAGGGACAGGCCTCGTTATCAACTGGTTCTGTGCCAGGCTGCCCAGCAAACCCCCCGCCACTCCCTGCAGGCTCCCAGAACAGCCCGTTCCTGGACACACCCAAGGCTGCTGCCCCGCTGTGACCATGGCCTTGCCTCTGCCTCCCTCCTGGCACGGGACTCCACGAAGGCCACTGAGACTCTTGGCAAATAGTGGGGCATGACAGTTCACGCCTGCCTGTAGTCCCGACATGTGGGAGGCAGGGGCTTGCTACAAGTGCAAGGGCAGCCTGGGCTACATAGCGACTTTCAGGACAACCGGGGATGCATAGAGAGACTGTGTTTAAAAAAATAAGAGACCACCTTCCACGCCATCCCCTGACCACTGGGAATTATTTTGCACTCTCTGCCCGCCCGCCCCCCCCCCCCACACAAACATATAGGAGACAGTCGGCAGTGTTGGCAGGACATTTGGCTGCTGTGGCCCAGGAGGGCTCCTTCTGTGACCATCCGACAGTGCACAGGGCAGCCCCCAGAGCAAAGAGCATCTCAGCCCCAGCTCACAAGGGCCTACCACTTAACTGGAGCCACAGATCCTGGAGGGTGAGCCTGAGACACCCCTCAAGTGCCTGTAGAGGTGCCTGGACCAGATAGCTGGATCCACGGGCATGGTCAAAGCTCTTCCTGCTTCCTGCTCACCCCACACTCGGGACGGGAGGTGGTGGCTTCCTCCCTCAAGCCGCATTGTTTCAAATACAGGATGCTGCCTCAGCATGTGATGAGGTCCCTTCCGGCTCTGATAGGAAGACACTGACCACTTCCTGGATTCCAGGCTCGTGGCCTCCCTACATGGTCAGACTGAGGCACATCCGGGTACCCTTAAGCCTCTCTGTGTCCACAGGTATGATGCTGGCAGGGATGGCTTTATCGACCTGATGGAACTGAAACTCATGATGGAGAAACTGGGGGCCCCCCAGACTCACCTGGGCCTAAAGAGCATGATCAACGAGGTGGATGAGGACTTTGACAGCAAACTCAGCTTCCGGGAGGTGAGTTCGTCTGCAGACTGCTCCCCAGCTTGCCACACCTGAGCACTGGGTGGCCTTTGCTATGGAATGGCACTGTCATTGAGCAACAGACTGTGGATACCTGATAGCTATGTGAGGCTTGCGAGGCATTCTTGGCAGGTGTCCCCCTGCCTCCGCCTCCCAAGTGCCGGGATTATAGATGTAAACCACCACAAACAGCTATTTTGGTTGACTTCTATCTGCCCAGCTGGGTTGTAGGAAAGGCTTCGTAGTCTGATCTAGAAGGGGAGTCACCTGGGACGCGTGCTTGGCTCACAGGAAAGGGAGTGGTGCCTGCTACCAAGCGAGGTAGCCTCACATTCTCTGAGACAGAAGCTGTGGGCCAGCCTGTTTAGGAACTGGCAGGAGGGATGAAGGTCAAAGCGTGACGGCTGTGGTCCTAGGTTCTGAAGAGCATGGGGTTGCCCGTTTGGGGAGGCGGGTGCTCAGGGAGCCCTGGCCCTTACAGCTGGCAGGAGCTCGGGGAGAGAGGAGGTGTCACGGGCTTCTTGGGGTGCTGGAGGTCACAAGAGGCCTGAGAAGAACATCAGAGTGGCCATGGGAACGGGTTGGGGTCAGAGCATCCACTCCCACCCGGCACTTAAGCCTTTTGCCACCTCCGAACCATCTTCCAAACCACAGAATAGGAGCGAGCCCCCCCCCACCCGCCCACCCGGGCTTTGGGAATGGAATACAGTGCAGATTTATGTGGGGGAACCGTGGATGACAAACAGGAGAGGCCGGCTGAAGCTGTGGGTGGGAGCTGGGTGTGGTCCTTAGCCCAAGGTCCTGGCAAGGTCCACCAGGAAGGTGGGACTGATAGGGACTGAAACCCAGCTCTGGCTCCCAGCCCTGCTGGTGAGCACGTAGCTCTGCCTTTCTACAGAGATTTGAGCCCAGGCTTGGGTGTGGCCCGGGACTTTGTTCCACTCGGACCTTGCTGACCCCTGACCCCGTGTCTCCCCTCCACAGTTCCTTCTGATTTTCCGCAAGGCAGCAGCAGGGGAGTTGCAAGAAGACAGTGGCTTGCACGTCCTGGCCCGCCTCTCGGAGATCGACGTCTCCACAGAGGGCGTGAAGGGTGCCAAGAACTTCTTCGAAGCAAAGGTGAGGAGCAGGGACTGCGCGTGGTCCAGCTATGTAATGGCACGGCTCAGACTGGGGACTGGCTCAGTCCCTCCCTGTCCCAGTTGAGCCAGCTCTTTGTGGGGTGTGCAGGGCTAGGGGCTCTTAAAGAGGGAGACAGCCAGCATTGCCCCCTAGACACCTGCCCTGTCAGCCCTACCCTGGAGGAAGCCGGGCGGGTGCGGGGGGGGGGTGGGGTGGGGGGTCCTCAGACCTCATACATCTGTATGTACAGCCTCCTCCCCTTCCGCACATGCATAGATGGGGGGGACACATTGGGTCCAATGACTCCTGAGTCCTGCCCACCCAGGCCCCCCACCTTTCCTTAGTCCTCTTTTCCAGACTAAGACCTCTGCTTCCCAAGGCTGCCCTGCCTCCCCTCTCTTCCAACCTTTGATAGAGATGTCAGGGTCCATCAGCAGACCTATATGTTCACCTTAGGACAGGACATCAAGTGCACCATTCCTGCCTGCAGAGCCCGGCACTGCTCTGCCAATGACTATTCTGTGTCTCTGTCTCTCATTCTTTCTCGTCTCTGAGGGACAGGGTCTCACACAACCCAGGCTGGCCTTGAACTCTGACCCTCCTGCTTCTGTCTCCCCCGTGCTGGGACCACAGGTGTTCAGCACCACGCCCCATTTTTTTTTTTTAAGTACAGCTCAAACCCTGGCCATCATGTGTGCTAGGCAAGCGTTTTACCAGTTATACCCTATCAGTGCGTTATTTTACCCTTCCCTACGAGTCCCTGGGGTCAGTCACTGTGTGCTGGGTTCTATGTGGAGAGAGGGGGAACCATGGCTCACGAGGGCCACTGTCGGGGAGCCTGGGACAGAAGGTCAGCAGCTCCCAGGGGTGCTGTGGAGACCGCGTCCCTGACCTGTCACCCTCGCTCCCAGGTCCAGGCCATCAATGTGTCCAGCCGCTTCGAGGAGGAGATCAAAGCCGAGCAAGAGGAAAGGAAGAAGCAGGCTGAGGAGGTGAAACAGAGGAAAGCCGCCTTCAAGGAACTGCAGTCCACCTTCAAGTAGCCAGGGCCGAGGCCGAGACCCAGCCCTGCCCAGTGTGCAGTCTGGGGGCACGGATGGGTACAGGAGACCTGTGGGAGACAGGCCTGAGTCCTGGTCTGTGTGTGCCAGGACCACTACTAAAATCTAAACTGTACGTGAACGGATCTCATTGAGGAGTCTCCCCAGTGATTGGGCCAGTCCCTGCTCCCTCCCGCTGTCCCTGAGGCTGTGACACCAGACACCAGCATCCTCTGTCTGGCCACCCTGCTGCCTGCTCTAGCCCAGTTCCAGCCCATTCACCATGCCCCTGCCTTGTCTACCAGCTACTTTCTCCATCCACCCACCCTTAACTATAGGCCGCTCGCCCTGGGCCTTGATGGCCCCTTCCTAAATGAGGACCAGCAGAGAGAGTCAGTCCTCTCCCCAGGACTCTCCCTTTCAGGCCCTTCTCTGCTGGGCGTGGAAAGGACTCCTGTTTTGGTGAAGAGATCCAGGTCCTAGCCCTCTAGGCTGATATGAATGGGGCTAGAAGTGGAGGGACTCCTATTTTGATGAAGAGACCCAGGCCCTAACACTCTAGGCTAATAAAAAAAAATGGGGCCCAGGCAGGGTGAAGGCCACTGAATCTACCTCACAGGCTGCACTCTGCGAGGCGTGTCGTGGGGACATGAGTGACAGGGCTCTGTGGGGAGGGGCAGCTATGGCCGTTGCTGACACCCTACCCCGAGAACAAGGTGAGGGTCCCGAGGGGCTGGGGGTGGGGTGCCAAGGGATTGGCCTTCCTAGGGACCTCAGCACTCTGCCTCGGAGTGCCTGACGTGTTTGTGTACTGGCAGAAGGGCACAGGGCTGGCACCCCCTTCACACATATCCTTCCCTGCGTTTGTCACCAGTGACAACGCCCGCCTGTCACGCCCACCCCTAGAACGCATGGGGGTTCCCCAAGCCCACCCATCACCAAGCAGGCCATAGTGAAGCGCGTGCCGTTCCTCTGTAGCTCCCATGTGCTTGCTCACGTGTGTGTATATGTGTGTATGTGTATCTGTTGCCGTGTTGGTGAAACTGTGACGTCACCCAGTCTAAGTGAACGGCCGTAGCGGCCGCGTTTCTGCAGCGTTCAGTGTGCCACCGCTTTTGGAAGTTGATGACTTTTTTACCACAGCTCCAGGAGTCCACACTTGCCCCTGTGGGACTCGCAAAGGTTTTATTTTTTCGGCCTTAGCACCCATGAGAATCAGAGGGACCGAGCCCAGCCCAGCCCAGCAGCTAGGGCCCTGGCTTGTGTCTGCCTTAGTGGATATGTTTATACAGATGGATATAAATTCCCTTTGCTTTTGGCTTTTTGCATTTTTTTTTGCCCTCCCTCTCACCACCTCTCCCCCCGCTCCCCTCAAAAGAAAACAGCTACTTCTTCATTCAGTGGTACGATTATTTTTTTTTAACTAAAATGAGATAAAAGTCTATATTCTTATGTGTGTGTGGTTTTTGATGGCTCACTGGAGAGGACAGGGGGTGGGACAAGGATAAAGGTCAACTGGATTTGGGCAGTCACGTCAGGAGTCTGGGGAGGACTGTAAGGTTGGGCCCTTAGCGCCTTTGAAACACTACCAGTCGAAGCACAACATATATTAAACTCATTTCATCCTGAAAGAAGCTCACTGAAGGGCACTGTCTTTTAAACCCCTTTTAAAGATAAGAATGGCCAGGCGATGGTGGAGCATGCCTTTAATCCCAGCACTCGGGAGGCAGAGGCAGGTGGATCTCTGTGAGTTCGAGACCAGCCTGGTCTACAGAGCTAATTCCAGGACAGGCTCCAAAGCCACAGGGAAACCCTGTCTCGAAAAACCAAAAAAAAAAAAAGATAAGAATGGGGGTGGGTTGGAGAGAGGTTAAGAGCACTGGCTGCTCTTCCAGAGGATCCAGGTTCAATTCCCAGCAACTACATGGTGGCTCACAACCATCTCTAGTGAGATCCAGTGCCCTCTACCACCTTAAAGGCATATATGGAGATAAAGCACTCATATACATAAAATAAATAAGTCTTTAAATAGATATAGATATAAAGAATAGGGAGGCCTAAGGTGGCCAGGCACACAGACCAATTGGAGCTAGCCCACGGCCCGTGCGTGCCACCTGACCCCAAATGATGACCAGGACCAGATGTGGTGCATGCCCCTCACTCAACCCAGCCTTCTCGAGCCTGAGTTGGCCTGGGCTACACTGCAAGACCCTGTCTAAAGAAACCAACAAAATCCTCCAGAGAGAGGTTCAGAATCAGTGAGTCCCCATGGTACAGATACCCACCATGCTCAGTGTCCCTGGAGTGGGGGAGAGGCTGCAGTGGTGGCACCAGAAGCTGCCCGTGCGGCGCCCATGGCATCTGGGTCCCCATTGCCAAACATGTAGGTAGACCGGTCTTTGCAGACGTGTGGTCAGACAACCTAAGCAGAGTGGGAGAAATTTCTGGTCTACATTCTTCTGCCCCCATGTGGCTACGTGTGGAACTGCAGCATCAGGTGGCCCATTGCCCCTTTCTCAGTCCTGGCTGACTTTATAGAATTGCAAAGATGACCAGATATTAACACAATCACTCACAACCTCCTGGATGGGAAACAGTTGTCAGTTCTTCCCTTGAAGAAGAAAGCCTTATTTCCAGAATTATTCAACAATTCAGGGTTTCCTGGCATTTATCTGTGAGCTCTTGTCCTCTTTACCCCTTGCACTAGGGAGTCCCTAACTTGCTAGAGCAGTGGCTCTCAACCTTCCTAAGGCTGCCACCCTTTAACTGTGATGTATGTATGAACTAATTCTGCTACTGTTATGAATCGTAATGTAAATACACGATAGCAGGGTATCTGATATGCGACCCTGCAGAAGGGTTATTTGACCCCCCAGAGGGGTCGCAACCCCACAGGTTGAGACCAATGTGCTAGGGGGACAGACTCGGATGGGGGAAGGAGGCAGAAAGAGACCAGCTTCCATTCAAACTGCAACTGTACTAGCGACGAATGTGAACGCTGAGCCCTCAGAATCAAATCCCTACAGGCTGACTGAGCCTCAGCTGTTGGGGACCGCAGCCTTAGCCTGCCAAGACCCCACCCACCCCCCACCCATGGCAGAGCCCTACAGAGAAAGCCCGCTGAGAAATGAGGAGGCCTCAAATGACCCGTTCCCATGAGGGACTGCTCCAGAAACCATCCCTAGGGCACCGGCCTATCATGGCAGCACTGGGGAGGTAGAGGCAGGAGGATCAGGGGTGTAAACCAGCTCGGCTCCATGGTCCCACGTGGCAGAAGGATAGAACCAAGTCCACCAAGTGGCCCTCTGGCCTCCACATGTACACCATGGCATGTACATGTATGCACACGGAAATAAATAAAGTTTTTTAATCCAAACAAATGAAAAACTTCCCAAGGTCCCATCTTCTCACTACACCTCTTTACCAGGTCCCAGCCACCCAAATCTCCATTGCTTCCCCAGATCCTCCACTGAATTTGGGTTTTGTTTTGTTTTGAAGACATGGGGTCTCAACATGTAGCCCTGGATGGCCTGGAAATCTCTGCGTAGACCAGGCTGGCCTCAAACTCTGAGCTCTATCTGCTTCAGTCTCCCGAGTACTGGGGTTAAAAGTGTGCACTGCCACACCCAACCCCACACTGAACTTACCACTCTGCCTCGCTGATCTGAAACTTTTCCGCGAACCCCAAACTCTCTCTGAGGCCACAGTTCTGCCCTGTGGTATTGGAGGAAAACCCTCCCCCACTTAATGAACCTCATTCAAGAGGCAACAGCTGCCACCAGGCTTGTCGAAGGAGGCAGAGAATCCAGGCCCCTGTCACTAGCACCTGTTCCTTTCCCGGGCTCTCCTCCCTCATAGCCTTCTCTGGAGGTCACAGCCCCCACGCAGTCACATATCTTTAGTGGTTATTTTTCCATTACAGCCTCTGACCCTGAGATCTTAGGTCCTGAGAGCCAACAGCGGGTGCTGGGAATCAGGGATATGGTGGGAAACAGTGGAGGGACCTGATGCCTTCAGCACCCCCAGTTCTCCGGCTCCTCCTGAACATGGAATGAGCAGAGCAGAGACCCCACTGCATCCCATCCACCAAGCTCCCACCTAGGATGGATCTCATCTGCTGTCTTCCCCAGGGAACACGTCACCCTGGCTGCTAGGGAGCTGCCTCCAGCGCACAGGGCACACACATAGCAAGTGCTCAATGAATCTTGGGGTCGTGAATGAACCCATTTATGTTTTCTATATGTATAGCATGCCAAATAAAACACAAACACATCTGTAAACAGACCAGTCAAGCCCTATTCCAGAGTCACAGGAAATCCACCAGCCCCCTGTGATAACAATGTCAGCCCACTCAGTATCACAGTGTGGGCCAAGGCTAAGGGAGTCCTCCCTCCAGCCACTCCCTGCAGCAGAGCCAGAGACCAGAGGGCTAAAGTAACAGCTGCCCACCCCACCAGCTGCTCTTGAGAAAGGGCTGCTCACAGGCACACTGAAGATGCCCAAGGGCAGTGCCAAAGCCCTTGAGAGGCCCAAGAGAATGCTTTTGATTTTTTTTTTTTTTTTTTTTTGATTTTTCGAGACAGGGT